>NW_026542834.1:0-143873 GCF_028750875.1 Macrosteles quadrilineatus
AATGATGATGCTTGATGACAAATATGTGCTTGCATAGCTTTATTTTAAAACCAAAATTATGAAAATCGGGCAGGTAGAAGAGCCAAACGAACTAAAAAAAAAAATTTAAAGAAATGTACAGGGAGGCAGTTTGTGTATAACTCGAAATATACGTCAAAATGAATGCCGATGCTTGATGGCAAATCTGAGGTACGTCCATACCTTTTAGTTTAAGGTCAAAATTATGAAAATCGGTATCTCAAGTGAAAGCCTTTGAAGTATTTTAAGGCCAAGACATATAAAATAACTTAAATAAAAATAGAGTAACGTATCATTGATTGCAGATAAGTACTAAAACGATTGTAAATATTGTTGATTCGTGGTTCAGCAGTGTGCTTTGGGAAGTCCGATCTTAATAATCAATAGCTGAAATGAAAGCTGGTATTTCACTAAAGGTTTTTAGACCAAAACATATAGGGTAATGTAATTAGAACTGCTGGAATACATCTTTAATTGAAGTGAAAAATAAAAATAAATTAAATTCTTTCGTCGAGAAATACATTAGATAAATTAATGATGATGCTTGATGACAAATATGTGCTTGCATAGCTTTATTTTAAAACCAAAATTATGAAAATCGGGCAGGTAGAAGAGCCAAACGAACTAAAAAAAAAAATTTAAAGAAATGTACAGGGAGGCAGTTTGTGTATAACTCGAAATATACGTCAAAATGAATGCCGATGCTTGATGGCAAATCTGAGGTACGTCCATACCTTTTAGTTTAAGGTCAAAATTATGAAAATCGGTCTGGTAGAAGAGCTAACCTGACTCGGAAAAGAAAAACCAATATTTTTTTTGGATGGCAATAATTGGTTTGCCAGTATGCTTATTCTAATCATACGAAACATGTATTAATAATTCAACAGCTCATTGTTATATTGTTATCTAATTGATTTTTCTTTGATTTATGTTGTTGTTAACAATTTGCATTTGTGTTTAAAGTGTGTTCCTTATGTTAAGTGTGTGATTCTAATGTTATGTGCTTAATCTGTACCATTAATATCAGTGAGTAAAGTGGTGTATGGATTTCATAACCATTATTTTACTAGAGACCGTTGTATTTAACCACAACGGGCACTGTTGCTAGTTTTATATAAAACTAATGTTTTAGTTTTTAAACATGCATAAAATTAGTTTCTGTTTACTTCTTAACAAAGTATTGGCAGCCATAATATTTGTTTGGTCTTAAAACACCAACACTTTAATATTTTCAAGGAACTTTTGAAAATTCCTATCCAATGGTAGTTAAACGTATAAATAATATTTAAATAAAACTTAGGATTGAAGTATGATACAAAATTTTTTTTTTTTTGTTAGCACCATCAGTAGCATTTCCAAAGAATGTAAAATGCTTGAAGGGAAAGCCCTCCAAATCAATCAAATTGTTGTGGGTGTATTGTGATAAACCTGTCCCTCTTGCACCGGAGTCTGATCTGGTCTCATGGTAGAGCTCAGGGCTTCGAAGCCAGAGGCCCTGGGTTCAAATACCGCCGATCACTAATGGATTTTATCTATGTGATAATGTCGCGACCCTCTAAAGTCCAAGAATCAATGATGATTTCAACAATCCAATGTTACTGTATTGTCTTTGAGAGTCAATGAAGGCAAGTAGAGGTAGGAATGAAGGTAAGGCACGTAACATGACACCATAGTGCAACATGAGCCAGAGAGACTAGGCGCAGGCTGATCATGGTACCGGTACTGTTACCTAACCTCAATGCAGCCAACATTTTTGATGTTTTATTTTCATTGTCAATTTTACTTTACTTTGCAAATTGGATATGTTGCACGTGATTAATAAAAATTTTTTTCAATTATGAGGCACTATTCCAAAACTGTAAATTAACATGAACTTATAAACATCATAAAAAGTTGTTAACAATTTGGCTACCTACTGAAATGTCTTAACACTCTCAGACTTCCTGATCCCCTTTGTGGATTTGTTCCATGCATCCAGAAAATCATTTCTCATATATTTTTCTAACCTTTTGTGAATTTCATTAAATCCTTGACACCTAACATCCACTCGAGCTGTAGTTTTGGAACAGTAATGGTACACTAATTTATATACAGTCTTTAACATATTACACAGGAATTATGGCTGGGTTCAAGTTTTTAGCTCAATTGATGCTTAAGTTATTGAAAGTTTAATAAAAATAACTTTTGACCCATTTTTAAATGCTTATAAAATAAGTTAGTCTCGATAAAAAAATCAACAAAAAGGGGGCAAGGAATTCTGAGATAGACCCTTTATAGTAACTTGAACTTTTTTTCAAGAATAGGTTCTTTATTGCTGGTTGTCTCTAAAGTTAACCATACCTTTTTTCCAAATTAAGAAACTTTACAAAAATGATTACACATAATAGGCTACGGCTACACACAATTATTAATAAAGTTGAAACTTTTAGTGTACTACATTTCAATTTCAATTTTCATGTACAAACATTGTAAATAATTGTTAACGATTTTTATCATCTAAAATATTGTTACAGAAATGTAATCTGTGTGTTTTTTTCAGTAGCCTAGTTTTAAATATACAACCTATTTTTATTTGATTCATTGATATATAGGCTACATACTTGAGAAAACTGTTCAAAACATGTTTAGTCTACATTATACTTCCATTGACAAAAACTGAGTCTATCACAGGTATCAAGTAACTGTCAACAAAAACAATATTCAACGGCCTTCAACCAACACATAGGCTATGTGGCCAAAGCTCAGTCGACCACTTAAAGAATACCTACAACTGTTCAAACTGTTCTAGCTGAAATAACTCCTTTAGCTTTACACAATCATTCAACCATGTAGGCTACAAGTATTGTTGTGGGCTAACATAAACAATGCTGGCTGTCAAATTGTAGCTTTTTCAGCTAGTTTTCTCATTATCAGATTAATTTTTACTATTAAATATTTTAAAATATAAGTTTCTTTTTAATTTCTAATAACAAATAAAAAGATAGAAAGTTAAACTGACACTCTAATCATAAATGTATATTTTCAGTAGCTACATGGGGGTCTTGAACTTACCTTGCTCATTATTCTGGTCTTTTTTCCTTCCATATTGATAATAAGTTTGGTGTTCATATCTTTCTCCCTAGAAACAATAAAATAATATAACTTGATATAATACCAGAATTATTTTCAGTCAAAAATGTAATGACTCTGAACTATCTTGGGTCCTCATTCTGAATAAATACTCATTCTAATAACACACTCAAATATGTAAGTCTGACAGCCATCTTACTGATCTAGAATTATTTTGACAAACCATAAGATAGTGTTAAGTAATTGTGTACCCGTCAACTGAGGTGAAGATGACCACTGGGGTGAAGATGAACAAAAACTAAGAAATTGTTAAATTTTATTTCTATCTCAAACTAATAAACTTATTGTATAGGTAACAAATATTTTTTCTTGCATGCCCAAGCCTTGGGATTAGGGGTCTCAATCCCAGGCCTTCAATCCAATCCCCGGGATTTCGGGATTTCTCTTAGCCGATCCCGGGATCAATCCCAGGATTATATTATTTTAACTTTTTTGCCATTTTAAAAGAGCGTGAAGTCCCTTGTTGAGTCCTTAATGTTTTAAACTGGCCTTACCAATGTTACACTGCGCAATTATGCCGTTTTCTAAGTAAGTAAAGAAATATTACCACACGGAACTTTCATCATCAATCTTTCTTATTTACAGTGTAAAAATTAGAATTTAATAAATACATACAAAAAACAGCAGCAAGCGCACTAGCATGTAGCCTACACGTCACGATTCACTCAAAACTAAACTTGCCAAGAAGCACACCAGGAAGTTTGGCTACTAAGAATAATATGCTAATATGGAAACTAAATAAATCAAAATAGGCTATTAAGATATAAAGATAATATCGGAAGAATCATCAGTTGCAGCGTAAAAATGTTATGTTGACTGACAGCAATAAAACAATTTAAGGTACAAACAACAACAAACCATCTGCATATGTACTAACGTGTGTTCGAAAAACTTAATTTAGGATTATAAAAAAATTAATCACCGCACTTAAAACCAAATACGAAGATAAAGTTATAGACCCTAAACTTAAGACCTAATCTTAATAATGAATTAATAATGGTCTGTTTATATTCTCAGGCCTTTAATGTTGCCTAACTATGTTAAGAAAACAATACTTCAATTACCGATTGCCATATTTTATGTTTGCCACATCAATTGGGTTGTTTGCGTTTAATGACAAAAGTAAAACTCAAAATAATTTATACCGGTACTGTTATTAATTAACTTTTAACTAATGTAGGCCTAATAACGTTTTTAGAAGGTAAATCTAAATACATCTAATACACTTGAAACAGTTTGCACTATGTTGACCTATTGAGTTTGATGATAATTAAATTGTGCAATTAAAGTACTTAGATCACAGCTAATACCATATTTCATATACTGTATAAATTTATCGTCCTATAAGTAAATAGCAATTGGGTGTATTTTTATTCATTTTCCGTAAGTAAAACTCGTCAAATTCACACAAAAATTTATATAATCATAGGTTTTGCAATCCTGTTAATCCCGGGATAAATAGACGCCAATCCCGGGATTTATAGGTATATCAAAAACTGACCGGGATCCCGGGATTTTTTTTATTTTTTTTTTATTTATTGCCAACGGATTTCACCAATTTACAATAAGAATTACAATAATAGTGAGACACTCATCATGACTAAAGACTAAAACTAAGTAACAATGCGAAACTGATGAACAATACAATAGGGATAGCCTACATGCAAAATCTAAGACAGAAAAAAAACTACTATACCTAGGAGTAACAAGACATAAATAATACAAGACATACGGTAAATGAATAAATAGTGATTGAGACCCCTACTTGGGATATTGATTTTTGTTGTTATTTGGCCTCCATAAAACATAGAAAAAAAAATTAATCTGAGAGTTTTTTTACAGGGAAAAATTTTGATTAAAACTTTGATATACTGTTAAAGAACAACCTTTAGGATGTATAAGTTGAATATTTTATCAGAGTTACTTTGGCTCCTTGTAAAGAAGATGTGATGGTTGAAATTGTTTTCAAACAAGTACTTTTTGAGTTTTTTATTTTTTATTTTTCATTGTACTTTTTGTTGTTTTTGGGGGTATAGATGAACAGCCTTTATTCAGAGGGTGAACATGAACACTATGCGCCAACAACACTTAGTTGATGGTTTTCAATTTTTTTTTCTGTTTCAGGTCATTTTTGTTTGAAAAATAATTGAAGTATGTACAGTACTGTTATGACCTAAGAACTTATTTAAAAATGCCAAGAACTTACAAGCGTGCAAAGGTGCAAAGGTTGGTGCAAAGTTGATATAGAACTATTCACGTGAAACACTTCTGCAAGCAGTTCAAAAAATTTAAGAAAAACATATATCTTTAAACAGCTCCAGTAAAAAGTATGGTATTCCAAAAGGAACACAATGTTTGAATGTAAAAAAAAACAGGATGTGTTAAAAAGGTGGACAAAAAGTGTTTAGTGACGCTGAAGAGCTAATTTTATGTAAAGTGTTGATAAAAACTTCTGAATGGGGGTTTCCCTTGACCTATGACGATTTAAGGTTTATAACTAAAGGTTATCTTCAGAGACAGGGTAGAGCAGCTCTACCAAAATTCAAAAACAACCTCCCTGGTCCTGATTGGGCAACTTCTTTTTTCAAGAGACATAAAGATAAGTTGACCATTCGAAAATGTATCAACATAACACCTAAAAAACTTCTCTTTAACTACGTATTTTAGATATTCAACTTGCCTAATCCCGATGACAGACTTCTAAAAGTTGTAGGTATATTTGAACAAAGATATCACCTAGTAATATTAATCCATTAAAAAATAATGGCATAATTACTCTTATTCAGGAGGTGAAAAGCTAAGGTATAAAAGTAAGTAAGATACCTATCAAAAATGTATAACTTATGTGGGGGTAGTGCTGCTGGTTGTAGCCAGGCTGAAAGTGATTTCAGCCAGTACGTTCTGCTTGCGCACCGAGTATATATAGGGCCTAAGTTGGTAAATATGCATTTTAGGGTTTGCACGCGATTTTTGAAATTTTTTTTTTCATTCTACTCGAAATTTAACGCTGATTCCGAAAATGACGTTCTTTTTCCGCGGAAAACGACCATAACGCGGAAAAACGACCAAAACGACCAAAAACTCTTTTTTTACCAAAACACGTCATGTGGGTACTCAAATTAACCGTAATATTAAGCAGATCACGACTATGCAAGAATTTTTTGGATCCGAGGTCAAATAAGCGAGATTTTCACGTAAATATGCGATGCTATTTTGGATTTTTGCTCTAACTTTTGTCTGTGTTATCTGGTGTTTATGTTTTAATTTAACAGGTAAAAGGGATGATACTATGCATAACCTAACTTAACCTAACCTACTCTAACCTAACCAACCTAACCAAACCTAACCTAACCAACCTAACCTAACCTAACCAACCTAACCTAACCTAACCAACCTAACCTAACCAAACTGACCTAACCTAACTTAACCTAACCTAACCTAATCAACCTAACCTAACCTAACCAACCTAACCTAACCTAACCTAACCTAATCAATCTAACCTAACCTAACCTAATCAATCTAACCTAACCTAACCTAACCAAGCTAACCTAACCAACCTAACCTAACCTAACCTAACCAAAATAACCTAACCAACCTAACCTAACCTAACCTAACCAACCTAACCTAACCAACCTAACCTAACCAACCTAACCTAACCAACCTAACCTAACCTAACCAACCTAACCTAACCAACCTAACCTAACCTAACCAACCTAACCAAACCTAACCTAACCAACCTAACCAACCTAACCTAACCTAACCAACCTAACCTAACCTAACCTAACCTAACCAACCTAACCTAACCTAACGAGCAACATGGCAGTGCTACTACAACCAATGAATAGGTTGGTACTGAAAAATTTCCCAATTTCAAGCATATCTCCCATAATTCTCCCGACTAATTACCCATTATTTTTTACACATTAAATTACAACGATAAACCACGTTAGATGTCTCCCCCACCCAAAACCCCGAATTCCCACCTGTCCCCTAGTGAGTTGGAGTTATTGCTGGTAGTATCACGTTTTCGTGAATATCTCGCTTATTTGACCTCGGATCCAAAAAATTCTTGCATAGTCGTGATCTGCTAAATATTCCGGTTAATTTGAGTACCCACATGACGTGTTTTGGTAAAAAAAGAGTTTTTGGTCGTTTTGGTCGTTTTTCCGCGTTATGGTCGTTTTCCGCGGAAAAAGAACGTCATTTTCGGAATCAGCGTTAAATTTCGAGTAGAATGAAAAAAAAAAAATTCAAAAATCGCGTGCAAACCCTAAAATGCATATTAACCCCTAAGTTTAAGGGTGACGCGAACGGCACAGGTCGCTAGGCCTAGTATGCAAGAACATTGGTTTTTGTGTGATACAAACAGAACTTACAATAGGAATTTGATAGTTTCAATTAATATTAGCGTAGCCCAGTTAAGAAACTGTAGGCTACCCCTTATTTTTGTAGTGCCTCTTCATTCCAGTTTACAATCTTATACGGTTGTAATCTGAAGAATAGGCCTAGCCTACCCTCACCCTTGTTTTCTATGAGTAGCTTCCCCACAGTTTATCAATTGATAAAATAGGCCCTTGAGTTAAAACAGCTACAAACATTGGAATAAGAGTAATCTGTATACAGTAGGGCCTTAGTGAGCTACTGGAGCAATCTGTGAGCTACCTACTAATAATTCCTGTCAATTCACATTCAAAAGCTTTATTTACCATTCAATACAAAATGTACAATAGGCTTTGTCTCATACATTAAATAGGCCTAGGCTCAGGCTTATTTTCCAAGAAATGTCCTCTGCCTAATTTAGGCTAGTTAGACTATTATTATTAGGCCTTGTTAACTTATTACACTCATCATCAGATATAAGTTACCTATCAAAGAGCAAGCCTACCTTTGATTGAAGGGTCTCACTCTCACTGCAACCTTTACAGATGCCATTGTATATTTTTGTATCTTGGTGTAGAAATTTATTTGGATTTAGGTTTTTTTTTTTTTTTTTTTTATATAAGTTAGTGGTCTATTTAATCCCAAAAGGGTCTTTAGGCCTATATTTAAATGGAAACATCAGTGCTGTGCTTAACAAGGGCCTAACTTATATCGAATATCTCAAACTGCATAGGAAGAATAATAAACACTGGTAAATTTTAACAAAACTTGTCTAGTATGTCATCACTGAATATGAATAGGATTGCAAACGACCATGTTTTTAACTGCAGTCCAGTCCATCACTAAAAATCACTTCACTACCATACCATTAATCAATCAATGCTCTCATTGACAAGACAATCACACAATTTGACGTTTCGTGTTGCGTTGTTTTGTTTTGCCATCCTTCTTTCCTTTTCCTTGCTTCCTTCTTCTTTCACTAGCAACAAACAGAAGGCAGGCTGAGTGGCACTGTCTGAGACCAGACAGACACAGAGGCACAAACTATGGATGGTCATGCATGGACCATTAGAGACTGAGACTGAGACCGAGCACCGAGACTGAAAAACAGAGAGAGGGACTGAGTTTTTGAGTTAAGGACTAGAGTGGGAAGTGAGAGGAGAGAATGAGGGCCATGTCAGTCATTGGCCTCTGGGTATAAACAGCGACGGCACAAACGCAGAAGAGTGTCTTAAAAAACAATAAAACACTCAACTACTGACTGAGTAGCTAGAAAGGGTTGCCGGAATTATATCTTCTATCCCCGTGGAATTTTATCTCCTGAGCAGAACTGACGTAGTAACCTGGGTGCTCTCAAGTTTTTTCGGGGTCGGATTTTTATCCCCGTTCATTTGGGAGTCTAATTAAAATACACCTACCGTTAAAAATTAGATAATAAGCAATAAAAGCCGGAAGGACGTTTCGCCTTATACCAAAAAGGTAGTCGACGTGGAGGGATTTTCCCCTTGTCCATATAACTAGGCTAGGTTTTAGGCAACAATAGATGTGCGGCACTGATTTTTACCCCCGGAATTTTACCCCCTGGCCAGATATAGAAATTGGCGAGAATAATTAATTTTGTAAATGAACGTTTTTAGAGAAAGACATTTAGATGCATTTAGACAGTTAATTATTATTTAACACTGTTTATATTAAATTCTGTAGGCAAATTAAAACAGCAATACATGTAAAAACTTCAGTGTTCCTACTATTTCCGTGAAAAATATCAATAACAGCTATATCCTTAACACATTGAAAATTCGGGGGAAAAGCCTAGGTTGATACAATTAATTATATTTTAGCGAATTTCCCTATAGATTTGATTTGTGTGCTATCAAATTTTGTTTGAAAGTGTAAGGCAGTATAAACTTGAATGAGTTCGTGAACCAGCATGATCGGACCATATTGGCTTAATATTTCCATATAACATTGAAACAACGTTGAAAAATATTAAGACAACATTGTCGAGACAATGTATTTTGTTTCACAAAAACGTTGTAACAATATTGTTACCACATTGATCAATATTTGGGCAATATTGAATGAATGTTGTTTAAATGTTGAAAACAACATTGAAACAACGTTGAAAAATATTAAGACAACATTGTCAAGACAATGTATTTTGTTTCACGAAAACGTTGTAACAATATTGTTACCACGTTGATCAATATTGGGGCAATATTAAATTCATGTTGATTAAATGTTGACAACAACATTGAAACAACATTGTTATGCTACTTGGGATGGGAACGAGGCTTAATGGGGGGTTTTATGAGGTAAAAATGGGGTTTTCTCATTTTTTTACCCTTAAAAAACAAAATGTATCAATTTTTCGCCAGACCTTTTTAAAGAGCATAAAATACTAATAATTTAGTATATCTAAGTGTTTTTGTACGGTGAATGGTTACGGAGAAAATTCAAAAATTGTTAATTTAAAATTTCCATATTATTTTTATGGAGAATATTGTAAAATGTTGTAGTTGGCTTGTTTAAGGAGATATTTTGATAAAACTTGGTGGATTTATTCATCATACTAAGCTATTGATATTTTAATAAAAAAAAACACACTTTATTAGTATCCCTGTAGCAGCTAACCTAGTTACTCGTTAAACATAAATGTTAATTAAATATAGATTAATTGAAAATCAATCCAGGCAAATGGAATTCGCTTAGTCGGCAGGTTTGCTGCAGCGGGGGTATTATTATACAGCCTAGGTTGATTAATCATAGAACCAAAAGAAGTAGACTTCTCATCCCATTTTTAATTTTGAAGCTCGTTTTCGTGTCTAGTTCATGAACAGTGACCACTGACCAGTGGCACCCGGGTGACACTTTTTTTAATACTTTTCTATGAAATGGCGTAATAAAGGTTGGTAAATAAAGGATATAATAAGTAACAACAAATATTAAAAACATAAAAACACGATCCTATGGGTACCGGATGGAGCTAACAATAAAATTTTCTTCAGCTGATCCAAAAGGATGAGGATATACTGCAACAGTGTGGGAACGTTACCCAAGCAAGATTCTAATACTAAATACTACTAATCTAAAGTGCCTGTCTACGGTATATGGTTTTACTAACCTTATGTTTTATGTGGTTTCGGACAGGTAAATATCAGCTGGTTTGAGTAACTTGATCTTTTGTCATCTATCTCTATCATAATGTTAACGTTAACAGAAAACATACGTTTATTTACATACATACATTTTGTAATCTTGATGAATAGAACTGCGAAACTGCATGGTTTAAATTAAATGTTAACCTTAGTTAAGAATCTCTTTGAAAACAAAATACAAAACAAAAACAAACAGAAAGAAACAATCTTGATTAGGTTTAGGTTATTGTCAGATCAGATTGTCACTTTGTTGTAGACGTTGTCTTGTCAACATCAAATCAAATAAGCTAATTACTCAGTATTTATTTCGTGACCATGACTGCAAGATCGAGTTTTAAGTTGGAACAGTTACTTAATTGAGTTTTTTCTAAGGCTTTTGGTTTTAAAGGACAGGTTAGGGCCTACCCTTGTTTTAAAAACACCTATGTTATTTAGTAGTTTTATATTTTAACTGAATGTTTATGTCTTAGTTACGAAGTACATTAGCTTAAATCATTACTTTTCAGTTCTTCCTCAGGAATCTTGAATAGACCTTAAAGGATCTATTCTATAATTTGTTGATATAAGTGTAATGGTACATCTCAACGAAAACGGATTGGTAAGTAAACTAGGCTTACATCACCAACCTTGCAGTAGGCCTAACAACTAAGTTATTTGCAATTTTAACTTTATATGAAGGTTTTTTAGTTACCTTGTTTGATCAATAACTATTCAATAGGCTGCACTTTACTTGACGTCCTACACTCATTCGATTGTTTTTTTCGATTCGATATTTTCATTCGATTGTTTCATTCGATATATCGTTTGGTTAGTTAGGTTAGGTTAACCTTACCTAACTAACCAAACGATATATCGAATGAAGCAATCGATTAATCGATATATCGATCGATATTTTCGTTCGAATGAGTGTAGGACGTCAAGTAAAGTGCAGCCATTCAATAGGCTACAATATTATCATAGAACCGGATATATATGTAGGCTACCTACTTATATAGGCTTAAACTTTATAGTTTTTCATCCCATAATATATCACAGGTTCTCTGTGAAAATGTACCCAAGTTTTTTCTCAACAAGGCTTTTAGTTCTGTTGGCCGAAATATATCGATTATTCGATATATAGTTTGGTTAGTTGTAAGGTTAACCCAACTTTTCGGGGAACTGGTTAACTACGACTGAACTTTGCGTCGGTCTCAGAGACCGTGGGTTACCACTGCAGGGTTAAGAATAAAAATGGAAGAAACCATTCAAATTCTTAAAAAGTTGTGTTCTGACAACTCCGCAAATCACCTTTGTGTGTATCTATCTAATAGTGGATGAAATTGTTAGGACAAGACCCTTTGTTTAATTTCATTTTTACAATCTATATCTATACTATTATATAAAAATCTAATGGTGTCTGTCTGTATGTGTATTACTAATAGGTGCAAAAACTACTGAACCAACTGGGCTTAAATTTTACAAAAATAAAGCTATCATACCAAGAACCATTATAGGACTATTCACATTCCGATAATGACCGTAGGCTTTGCCCCTTTGGCTTTAAAAGTTCTGAGGTGAACATTTTAAAAGTAAATATTGATTGGTCTCCATGGCTGCGATGATAACTCTAACAATGTTTGTTTACATTTGCTTTGACATTTAAATGTAAACAAAAAGAACTGCTAAACTGCATATTTCACAATTTCAGACAGCTGATTCAAAGAAATTAAAATATAATATTTTCCATAACTAATGAGGTAGGCTTATTTTAATCTAACCTTTTATCATGGATTATTTATTCTAAAACTATGTCAATCATTATAGGAAAAAATATTCTATAACCGTTGCTGTATCAACTCTGGCTCTGCTTTGGATTTTTTAAAGCGTCTAAGTTATGAAAATAATGTTATTGATATGTTTTTGTGGAAACAGTATGAAAATTACAATGTATAGATGTTTTGTGTGAATTTGGAGGCTACTTTAAACAAATTCTAACTGCTTAACATGTGTTTGATTAACTTAACATAACTTGCACATCACATTGTTTTTTATATGTACAATATTTAGGTACGGTACATTAAGTTATTGTGTTTTGCTAAACCCATGCTTAAATTAAACTAAAGAATATCATCAATAACTAAATTGTACGTTGATTTTTGTTTTCTAAAATATGTTGTATATGTGTAACTATATTTAATTATCAAATGGTAGTACAAAATGCAGTACTCTTATTTTACCTTAACATAGCTTTCAGTTAACATTTACTTTATTTGATACATTTATTATTTGTGTTTTGCCACACCACTGATTAAATTAAACCAAGGAAAATATCATAAAACTAAGCAGTACCATTGACTATTGGATACATAAGTTTGTACAGTTGTTGTATTAATAGTCAAAGGCAGTACACAGTGTTCTTTTGTTTTTAAAATCAATGAAATATCTGTTAGTATGTTTACTTAATGGTAAGTGTGAAAATGTAAAGGCAATATGGTCTATGGAAGAAGGTCTTAAAAGAACTGTTTTGTATATTAAGTTGTTTGTTGATATTTTTGTATACTGTAGTAGAATAAGAGATGCAATGCAACATATACTGTATTTGCTATTACATTTTTTAGTTCTTGATATTTTGATAACCATATTAGATTTGTCTCCTGTCTTTAATGCTAAATAATTTGTTTACAATTTTTTATAGTAGGTACCTATAGATATAGTTTCTTTAATATTTCAAAAGACTGTATTGATAAGGAACAGCAATATTTCTAAGGTTTATAACAGCTGACTTAGTTTTGCTAATGATTTATTGTGAGTGAAGAAACTGAAGATGGAAGGATTTGTGATTTTTCTTTAAAGAAGAGTTAAATTTAAAAAATGTTCATTTAAATTTAATAATTAGTGTTTTTGCAACTTCAAAATTGAAATTTAAAATGTCAATAATAAATTAAAAGATATGTAATTAATGGGGATGAAGGTAAATCATGTATGTAAAAGTTTTATTTGAAGATTTGCGGTAAGTTTTTTCTCACATCAACCTAGACAAGATTTAAAATTAATTAAAACCAAAATGGTGGTATCCACTACTTACCAGATTTAAAAGTCATAACTTAAACGTTTCTATTAAGGCTATAAAAGTTGAATTTTGTTTCTAAAAGGGTTGGCAGATGTGTAACTATTATATGCAACAGATGTAAAGATTAAAATGTTTCTTTTGTGTCCTTTTCCCGTTGCAAAGCACGGGTACAACAGCTAGTAGCCTATGTAAGGCAGTTACAATTATACCCTGGTTTGTAGATTTTTTAGTTTTTGTATTAACTTGTTGGTTTTGATACTTTTCATAAAAGATATTTTGTTTTTGGTTAATATTGATACTAGTTTTATTGATTAAATACCAGTATCAATAAAAATGTAGGCTAAATAAATCATAACTGAATTCAATGTTTTACATTGGGGTAAAAAAGAATTGTAGAAAAAAAGTATATTTAAATTATTTATCGTTATTCATCCGATAATAGGCTATAAAGGATTCAAACTAGGTATAAGATGAACCTCGAGGAAAGGAGAGCGGAAGGGGACGACAAATATAATTTGCTCTAGACACCACTTAAATGTAAAATTGAATGTATCCTCTGAATTTTACTTCTCTGATGTAACTTAGCCTAATTAAAAAAAAATATTAGGCCCAAGGATGTTTCAGTTATTACTTTGCAATGAACAATTCAAAGTATATATGTCTATTAATTGGGTGGAGCCTACGGGTATCACTTGTAAGTCACTGGCCTAAGTGTATCACTAGTAACTTACTATTAGCCAATGAGTTTTTTCTGTTGCAGACAATGGAGAGACCAATGTTTCCACCAGGCACTGCCACACTTCTTGATGAGTTAGACAGTAAGTTCAAATTTTAACTTTTTTTAGTTTATTAACTATAGGTTGCGACCATTTGGAGTGATTGGGTGGCGGATATATGAGGTCTGTTAAAAAACAAGGATTTTCATTTTTTGAACAAAATATTTACATTGTTGTCGTTGCCTTCAAAATAGTTCCCATTATATATATGCACTTGTGCCGGCGCTTCTTCCAAACCCTGAAAAAATTCTTCGACTCGATCTTTAATAGACTTTAAGTGCTATCAACTATGGGGTTTTAATGTCATCTTCGGCTATAAAACGACAACCCACTGGGATGATTGAGCCTTAGATTCGACGTCATATTCGTAAACCCATGTTTCGTCACCTGTTATACAACTTAGCCTAATGCTGGTTCACAAGCTCATTCGAGTGACAATGACATGACGAACATGACTATGACCTTAGTGTTGAAACTAGTCGTTAATAATTAAAATGAGTTGAAGGGGTACTAATGTTTTTATAATGTTTTCTAATATATATATGTATATGAATATATATATATATATATATAGAGAACCCCTAGACAGACGGCGTAAGTCGGATGCTTATAGGTTGGCTAGGAGGTATCTTCGTCGAGCCATCAATCGGAGTAAACGCAGTTGCTGGGATAAATTAAGGGACGATGTTGATTCCAACCCGTGGGGCCTGGGTTACAAACTTGTAACCAAGAAACTTGGAACCCGCTCTCCACCTTCCGTCATGGACAGGGTCACTATGGAGAGGATAGTCGAGTCCCTTTTCCCGGCTCACGCGTTGCGCCCACTGCGGGATTATGGGAGGGTGGACGACGTCCCACTTTTCAGCCCTGAAGAGCTGGTGGCGGCCGTCATATCCCTGAAGAACAACAAGGCTCCTGGTCCCGATGGGGTGCCCGGTGAAGTCCTCAAGAAGGTTTTGACTACCAACCCCTTGATCCTTTTGAGCATGTACAACGCCTGCCTGGTTGAAGGGGTTTTCCCCTTGTGCTGGAAGACAGCTAGGCTTGTGCTTGTTGGGAAGGGCAAGGGAGACCCAGATCTGCCATCCTCTTACAGACCTCTGTGTATGTTGGATACGGCTGGCAAAGTCCTCGAGAAATTGATCCGTTCCTGGCTAAATTCAGCCGTTGTCGCTGCGGGGGACCTCTCCCCTCGTCAGTATGGATTCAGGATGGGGCGATCAACGATTGATGCGATTGAGGAGGTGAAGCAAGCCGTGATGAGAGCTGAGGATTTTACCCACTACTCTCGCAGGGTTGTGTAGCTCGTAACGCTTGATGTGCGAAATGCATTTAATTCGGCGAGGTGGTGCGATATGCTGGATGCTCTGGAGAACACCTTCCACGTGCCGGCATACCTCATGCGCATCATAGAGGATTATCTCCGGTTTCGCCTCCTAACGTATGACACTGCGGACGATGAGTGTCACTTCTGGTGCTGCCCAAGGTTCCATACTCGGCCCAGACCTCTGGAACGTCGCTTATGACAGCCTTCTGAGGTCTGAAATGCCTGAGGAAACGGTCTTGGTTGGGTACGCAGACGACGTTGCAGCTTTGATAGCTGCACGTAGCGTTGAGCTGGCTCAGCTAAAGCTAAACCGAGTTATGCGTACCATAAACGCATGGATGGCAGACCACGGTCTCTCGCTTGCTCTGAGCAAAACCGAGATCGTGATTTTGACAAAAAAACGGATTGATACCATCCGTTGTGCCGTTGAGGGTGGGAGCCGTCGAGGTTCAAACTGTTCGTTCTGCCAAGTATCTTGGGGTCATGGTAGACAGCAAGCTTAGCTGGCGGGATCAGATCTTTCGTACAGCGGACAAGGCCGCTAGGGCGGTTTCTTCTCTTAGCCGGTTGATGGCCAATGTCGGAGGGCCTCGGTCCAGTCGTAGAAGGCTGTTAATGTCTTCGGTCCAGTCCGTACTCTTGTACGGTGCGGAGGTGTGGGCAGACGCACTAAATAAGGAGGCATACAGGATGCGGCTCGCCCGAGTGCAGCGTCAGGCAGCACTGAGGGTAGCATCTGCCTACCGAACAGTGTCCGAGCCCGCCGTCCTGGTGATTGCTGGAGTCATCCCCGTCAAACTTTTGGCGGCGGAGAGAAAGGCAATTTACCAGCGCCGTGGGGAGGACGAGGCACGAACAGAGGAACGCACCCGCACCTACCAGCTGTGGCAGGAGGGCTGGGAACAGGAGAGACGGGGACTCTGGACCAGGCGACTGATACAGCAAGTCCAACCTTGGGTTGATCGGCGGTACGGAGAGGTGGACTTCTACCTCACCCAATTTCTGACGGGACACGGCTTTTTCCGGTCGTACCTGTTCAGGATGGGCAAAGCCGTGTCACCCGACTGCATATACTGCCCAGGCATTCTCGATGACGTGGAACATACATTTTTCCACTGCCAGCGCTGGGAAAGGCCCCGCCTGGAGGCTTAACAATTAATAGGACTGCTGTCGGTGGACACGGTCATACCGATTATGACGGAGGGTGAGGACAATTGGACCTGTGTGTCACATTATATCCAGGGTATTCTCCGCGCCAAGAAGATCGACCTTGACCGGGATGCGGTTGTAGGTCATTAAGAATCGAAATGCCAGAAACGGTGCGAGCCCTGAGGGCTTAGGTCACATGTTGGCCTGACTTGAAGTAATGTGACAAACAATTCCAGGTCTGTGTCCAACAGAGTAGAGGGGGTTTTTTAGTGAGTAGTCTGACAATTTTCAGGAGTCTCACACTACAGGCTGGCTACCTGTGTGCGTAAAAGCATTTTCCCTCCTCTCCCTAAAAAAAAAAAAAAAAATATATATTTTATATAGGTTTACTAGCTGGCCCGGCAGACGTGTTGTCCTGTCCTTATGTGGTTTTATGTCAAATGCTCGTTCATTTTCAAGATGAGCTCGACGCATCGCTCAATAACGTCCTGGTTGATGTTCGTTTGCTATAGGCTGGGGCTCGTTCGCTGCGCTCACTTGCCTTCAGGTTTAGCTCGTTCGCTACACTAACTCGCCTCCAGGTTGAAGTTTGTTCGCTACGCTCACTCACCTTTTGGTTTAAAATTATCTGTTGTCATAAATTAAAAAGAAAATAATAGTGCTGCACCCTGTTGATAAACCTATTATCTTTTTAATGCTATTGAACATCACAGAATCAAACTGTTTAGTTGAACCAGCTGTTAGGATTCTTTAATTCCATTTAAATTTAAGTACTCATAAGTTTAACATGGAAAACTCCAGAGCCACTGGGTAGGAGGCCTTTTGACGGATCTGCACCATACTTCACTCAAACCACCTTTGAATAATGCTTAATAATGCCTGAAAGTTTCATTACAATTTGTCGAGCGGTTTCGTAGTCCATAACGTTCAAATATAATATACAAACTTCCTCTTTTATAAATAAAGATACATATATACAATTTTGAACAAATAGTGTTTTGGGCCTCTGGGGACATGTAAATGAAATAGTAAATCGGTCCCGGGCCCAAGTCTTACCATGAGACCTACGGTAATACCTTCTTCCCTATAGGGAAATTCACTAATAAATAAATTTGCCTAGTTTGATCAAAATATTATATCCATAAACAAGCAAACTACCTTATTCTCCATATAAGAATAACATGGGAATTTTAAATTTACAATTTTTGAATTTTCTCCGTAACCAATAACCGTACAGAACACTTTGATATACTAAATTATTTGGTTTTTTAAGCTCTGCATACTTAAGTGGTCTAGCCAATACCTTTGAAAAGGGCTCTTAAGAATATATTCATATGATCGCGGTGGTGAGGTGCAGGGATGGAAGCGGCAGACATGACTGCTTAAGGTCAATGTAATATCTTGTTTTTACAGACGTGTGGGGTGTGTAGAATGAAGAGCCGCCCGCGCCATCCTATTCCTGATTCCCTGTCCGCTCTTTTTCTTATATTTTTCTTAAATTGTTCTAACTTCTATCTGAAATTGTACCGGTAGACGTTTCTAAAAAACTGTAGTGAACTTTAAAAGGGTTCAAATAAGCCATATTTTTAAAGTTGGGTTTTCGTTTACTGTTTTTTCTTTTTTTTTACCACCCTCATGAAATGATTTTGTTGTGGTCGCAGGGGACGACAACGAGTTGTAGTGTTCGTAGCAATGTTCAAGATTTTGCCGCTACCTGGGGAGCTTATAATGTCTTGGTGTTCGTGGGAATGTTCAGGATTTTGTCACGATCACAAGATTAAGACCAGTTTCATTAGGCCGCAGCCTAGGGCCTCATTGAAAGGGGGGCGCAGCATTTAGTGGAAAAACAACTTTTTTTAAAACAACAAATTGTTTTCTAAAAATAATGATTAGTCACACTCGCAGGTAACGATAATGATGTCCCCGTGATGGCGTGATACGTTGAAGATTTTGTTGTAATCGCGGGTGACATTAATCACGTCCTCGTGATAGCGGGAGATGTTCACAATTTTGTTGTAATTGCAGGCAATTCTATTGACAAAGCCCCCTGGCTGTAACTGCCACTGATCACCAGTCAAGACGATCAAAGCCTCAGCAATTATTAATTATTAGCAAGTATTGTCTCAATAAATAAGTGTCAATAAACATGAAAAAGCATCAAAATGTGTGTTTTTTACATAATAAAGATGTGTGCTGCCAAAAAAATTAAGAAAAATCAAATTTAACTAGCTTTTAAATGGAGGACTTTGTATATTGAGAGCTGTATGTTCACTGCAATTTAATAAACACAATATATTCAAAATTTTGTTTGATTTGTTCACTTTTAAATTGTACTTTACAGGTATAAAATTTTCACAATATAATGAAAAATGCATTAAAATTTTTAAATGAAATGCTAGAGTGTAATTTAATACTAAACCTAAGCTAAAAATTAATTAGTTGTACTGTCAATACAATTATATTGTCAAGACAATAAAGTATTTATTTATTCATACCAATTTAAAAAAATTATTATATTTTTAACACATTTCCTACCGACTGTCACACTCTTCTGTAACTGAGGGATGAGTATAGTTGGTAGCTAATGTGTTAACAGGTTCCCTACCGACCGTCACACTCCTCTGTAACTGAGGGATGAGTATAGTTGGTACCTAATGTGTTAACAGGTTCCCTACCGACCGTCACACTGCTCTGTAACTGAGGGATGAGTATAGTTGGTAGCTAATGTGTTAACAGGTTCCCTACCGACTGTCACACTCTTCTGTAACTGAGGGATGAGTATAGTTGGTAGCTAATGTGTTAACAGGTTCCCTACCGACCGTCACACTCCTCTGTAACTGAGGGATGAGTATAGTTGGTAGCTAATGTGTTAACAGGTTCCCTACCGACCGTCACACTCCTCTGTAACTGAGGGATGAGTATAGTTGGTAGCTAATGTGTTAACAGGTTCCCTACCGACCGTCACACTGCTCTGTAACTGAGGGATGAGTATAGTTGGTAGCTAATGTGTTAACAGGTTCCCTACCGACCGTCACACTCCTCTGTAACTGAGGGATGAGTATAGTTGGTAGCTAATGTGTTAACAGGTTCCCTACCGACCGTCACACTGCTCTGTAACTGAGGGATGAGTATAGTTGGTAGCTAATGTGTTAACAGGTTCCCTACCGACTGTCACACTCTTCTGTAACTGAGGGATGAGTACAGTTGGTAACTAATGTGTTAACACGTTTCCTACCGACCGTCACACTCCTCTGTAACTGAGGGATGAGTATAGTTGGTAGCTAATGTGTTAACAGGTTCCCTACCGACTGTCACACTCCTCTGTAACTGAGGGATGAGTATAGTTGGTAGCTAATGTGTTAACAGGTTCCCTACCGACTGTCACACTCTTCTGTAACTGAGGGATGAGTATAGTTGGTAGCTAATGTGTTAACAGGTTCCCTACCGACCGTCACACTGCTCTGTAACTGAGGGATGAGTAGCCTATAGTTGGTAGCTAATGTGTTAATAACGTAATATCAAAATATCATTAAACCCTTGGCTCATTTTCTTAAAAAGGTTTGTTTGTCTCGTGTATGTAAAATGCCATTGACATGAGAGAAAAAGAATCTACAGTTGTTTGGTGAAAGGGCGGCAAATTTAGCACTTGCCCCCTCCCACCTAAAAAAAAAAATGTATAGCTGTTGCCCTGGATACCACTTTTGAGATACATTTTTTGTCTTATGTTATGCATGCTAGAAATTAAATATAAAAATGATTGTAACAGACATGTCTATCTTACTATAATGTTAACTAACTTGTTTTTCATGTTACCTAGTACCGGTACTGCAAAAGTATGCCTTACTACAAATACACCCTTAAAATTGTTATTAGACAATTATATTTCTGAAACTGTGTTAAAATACAAGAAAAATACCCCCGCTGCAGCAAACCTGCAGACTAAGCGAATTTCCATTTGCCTGATTGGATTTACACTAAAATGTCTCCTTAAAAATATCACATTTTATTCCCTATATAAATAACATTAGATTAACAAATTCTTAGGCTTGCTGCAACAGGGAGGGTAAAAAGGTGCTTTTTTGTAAAATGTTAATAGTTTAGTATGAAATGAATGCATTTTCCAAATTTGATCAAAATATGATCATAAACAAGCAAACTACAACAGTTTACTTATTCTCCATAAGAATAATGTGGGAATTTTAAATTTACAGTTTTTTTATGTTTTCTCCGTAACCATTAGGCGCATAATAACGCTTCAATAGCCTATACTAAATTATTTGTTTTTTTAAGATTTACAAAATAGTTTGGAAAGAAAATGCTAAATTTTAGGTTTTTAGGGTCAAAAATGGGAAAACCCAATTTTTGCCCCATAAACCCCTGTTCCCATATTCCGATCATGCTGGTTCGCAAACTCGTTCGAATAAACGTAGGTTTACACGCTTGTACCAAATTTCATCAAAATCGGATGATTTTTGCTTGAGTTATCGCGCTAACGGACACATATATAAATATATATATGAAATTGAACGGATGGTGTTTTTGGTCTCTAAGGACCTCAAAACAAAAAAGTAAATCGGTCCCGGGTCCAGGTCTTACCATGAGTACTACGGTTATAGCTTATTCCCTAGGGGAAATTCGCTAATACAGATGACCAATTGTAAACATGCATGTTTATCTACATTTTAGTATAAATATTAACTGTATCTCACTTGAAAAAGTATTATTAGACGCTTTATTAAATTTCCAAAACTGTAAAATAAATTGGGACATACATAAAGATCCTTTTTCTTTTCAGAAAAGCTTATGGTGCTCCTAAGAGATGGAAGGACATTAATTGGTTATCTACGCAGTGTTGATCAATTTGCGAACTTGGTACTTCACAGAACCATTGAAAGGATCCATGTCGGTAAAGAATATGGAGATATACCAAGAGGAGTTTTTATAATTAGAGGGGAAAATGTTGTTCTTCTTGGTGAAATTGTAAGTAGTTGGTGTTGTAGTTGTGTTAAGTATATTTTTTCCTGGGGAACGAGCTGGTCTAGTGGTTAGAGCGCGGGACTCCGGTTCCTGGTTCAAATCCCGCCAAATCACCAATGGAGTTTATCTAAGTGATAATGCCGTAACCCCTAGGTCTTAGCCTGAAGTAATGTGAAAAACAATTCTGACTCGTGCCTAGCGTCCTAGGACAAAAAATTATATTTTTTCCTAGGTTCATGTTATGAGTATACATAGATTTTATAATTTAGTGTATTTTTTACCTAAATAATACTATAGTTTGAGTTATTATGGTGACCTGAATATTTTTATTGTTGGTGAGGCCAAAAAACAAGTTGGATTTGAGTTACCACAGGAGTGAGTGAAGTAAATTATTATATTGTAATTAATTGTAGTAGGCCTACATGAAGAAAAATATTAAATGAGGTTTTGGAAGTGCTCTGTCAGTGTCCTGTCAAACTAAATGGAAAGTTCAATACCATTACAGTATTTTACTTCTTTTGTCTCACATCAATTAGATCTTTGGGATCTTTATCTATTTTATGTTTTAATTGTATCAAACTTAAGATTTTGTTGCCTTTTAGGACAGTGAGAAGGAGGCCAATTTGCCTCTCGTAGAAGTTTCTGTTGATGACATTCTAGATGCCCAGCGGCGAGAGCAAGAAGCCAAACAAGAGCACGACAAGTTATTGGCTAAGTCTCTGAAAGAACGAGGACTTAGATTAATACCTGATCTAAGCCATGATGACATGTTTTAGTATATTTTGTTTATAACATTTCGTAAGCAATGTGTACTCTTCTTTTAAACTACTGTAATTTCATTCTAGTGCATCCCACAATGGTAATTTTATTTTTATTTTTATTGTATGGTTGATTGTATGGTTGGTAATTATATAGTCATATTAAGCAGCCACATCTCTGGTTTCACTGATACCTAGACACTTGTAACTGAACCAATGACACGTAGTCATTTATCATTATCATCCTGTCTTGTATGGGTTCTTTTGCAACATTCACTTATAAATTACTCACAAATAAGACAAAGTAGAGTTGGTTAATCAGTGGCCAGTTGACGAGGATACTGGGATTGTATGTAGTCTAAATTTTGTTTGGGATTGGGAAATTTGGAGTAATCGCTAATAGTCTATGGCCAAGCGTTTATATCTGGTAATTAACTGAGCATCCATACGTGGTAACAGATGAACAAAAGTTAGCATACTTATTTTTCTTCCTAAAATTGAGTTTTTTCAAGTACTTGAAACACGTTTAAACTAACAAGCAAGTTCTAATAAATTTATGTTATTTTTATCTTAAGATTTGTTGTTTGAGATCTATTGTTTTTGCTGCAAGAGTTTGTTGCCAGAGACCCAATTTTTAACAATATCAAGATTTGTTTTCGTTCTACTAATTTGAATTTAACATCATAGAAAGGAAATCCCATTGCCAATAGTGTCAGAGGGTAGTGTTGCTCAATTTTAATTGTAATTAAACAATTATTTGTTTAATATTTTCATTTCAGAATTATATTAAAGTAGGATGCTTATTTAGTGTGTCAGAGTCTTTTTGCAAAAAAAGTACCAATCATGAAGACTATTGATTCAAGGAAGTTTGCTTTTTAAAGTTTGTTCAAGAACCTTTCAGTTTTATTCAATTGCTTTTTTGAGAGAAACTGTTTGTTTTGTATATTTATTTATAAATAAGTGTACGGATAATCTTTGATTGCATGTATCAAGTCATCAAAATAAGACTGTATTTTGTAATATGCATTAATCTGATATTAAAGATACTATTTGAATCTAAATTTCATAACTAATCAATTTTACCTGTTATTTGTGCCTTCAAATCTCCTATATTTACAGGTTATTATGAAATTTATTATGGATGTTCAAGCCAGAAGTAGGCTATCTTCAATTTAGGTAAATTTGTTAGGTTTAAGTTTGAAAAAAAACACGCACAATAATTATTCATACAAGATTGGTTTGATTGGCTGGTAGACAAATATTTTATTAAAGTGTTAATTCCTAGAAGAAATTTAATAAGTAGGTATAATGAAATTAATCTGCTAACCGATAATCAGGTATCAAATTTTTTTTTAAAGCCTGTGATGGGGACAATGTAAGAGTGCTTGACCTTAGGTGGTTTGTGTAGAAAAATAACATTATCGTATTTCCCTAGACAGGGAAGTAGCTATTATTGGAGCAGGCATGGTAAGACCCATGGCCGAGTTATTTTTTCATCTTGATGTCCCCATAGGCCAAAACACTATTTGTCAAAATAAAATTTATATACGGTATATAGTAGTATGTGTGTGTGTGTGTCTTTTGGTAAGTCAAGGAATTTTAGTCTGATTTTGATGAAATTTTGCATGAACATGTAGAGCTGTATACACTTGAATGAGTTCAGGAACCAGCAACATTGGATCATAGGAATCAATGGGGTTTTATGAGGCTTTGATTTTTTTTTACTTTTTTTTACAATTTTTACATTAAGAAAATAAAAACCAGAGTTTTAAAAAGCAAATAATTTTGCATATTGTAGCCTTGTAGGATAAAAAGGGTAGGGAGAAAATTAGAAAAAAATGTACATTTAAAATCACCATGTTATTCTTTTCAGAAAAATTTAAACTAGTTGTAATTTTTTATTTTTTTATTTGGCCAATTTATTTTAACAAATTTCCCTATAGCTATTACCGTAGGTGGCACGGTAAGACCTAGGTTTGGGACCAATTTACTCTTTAAATTTGATGCCCCCAGAGGCCAAAAACACCATTTGTTCTAATTTTCATATATGACTGGGACGGTCGCGTCGTCCTGTAATCCAGCTACTAGGAGGTCACGAATTGGGATATTTATAGGCATGCACTGTGGATGCAATACTCCCTGGTGTGGATTAACGTCCGCACGAGTGAGTACAACGACTATCCGCAGTACTGTCCTAACAATTAGACCAATTCGTATATACCAAGGAAACTGTAAACAATAGGTCCCTTAGTTGCCATTAGCTGTATAGGCTATTAAACACAGGGGCTCTGCCTCCAGGCCCCCTATCTGTTAGTCGTCATTTAGGAAGGGGTGAGAGGCCATCACCAAGAAGCCGGGGAAATTTCAAGTCCGTAGCACACCTAGAAGTGGTCTAGTTAGCACACTCATAGCATTTCTCAAGTCTGTCAAATTTGAAGTAAACGGTTCTAATGTCCATACCAATATCTAATGTCCATACTGTTAGTCGTCATTAGTAGATTAGAGTTTAGTCTTTACAATGCAGTCAGTGAAACAGTCAATATTACGTTATATTAATTTCGCAAATATATTTGAGGAGGTTGGCAAGTTAATTTCAAGCTCCACCTTAAAGAACACCTTATAAAAAAATGTTTGCGGTAAGAGAGTATAAAAAAATGTTTGCGGTAAGAGAGAAGTAATAATATATGGGGAGTAGGGTTTGTTATAGTGAAAATGGATATGAAATAACAAATTGTGATATTTTTTCCCCATTGTGGGGTAGTGGCTAATTAGCAGTAGTTAGTAAGTAACGTTACCAGATTGAGTCTTTTGTGCAAGGAAATCAGTAAAAAGAAGACGAATTACTAAGATAAAGTAGAAACTAATAATTTTGTATATTAACATTTTTAGTATAGAACAATTATAGTGAACATTCATATATATTAATTAAAATGTATTAAGTAATATTGGTTTTCATTTCAGATAGCCATAAATTGTATGATAAATTCAGTTCAGCCACGGGAATTGTAGGGACCATCTGTAGATAGGAGAAAGTTATAATTTTGTATATTACAATTTTTAGTATCGAACAATTATAGTAAACATTCATATATATTAATTAAAATATATTAGGTAATATTTGTTTCCCTGTCGGCGCTCCTCAGCTCGTACAGATGACCGTCAAGGGAGTTCTAGATGTGGTCGTTGATCTCCTTGACGTTCACTATCAGAGTCGAGAGGATTGCGCGTCGCGAACACAGATCAGAGTCGAGTAGGACGTTCGCGGGAAAGACGGAATCGACCAAATCAGTCAAAGACGTCACTTGTCTAATCCCGAGCAGCGGAATTAGACTTTGTTCGTTCCGTCCCTCCAAGAAAGTGGTCGAACTGACAGTTCCGTTGCCTACCCTAAGAAGGAATTCGGAATAGGATGTGGAACTACTAGTCCGATGAGCTGTTGTCAGGGCAAACATTTTGAAATGCTGCCACAGATGGGAAGCCCGAAGTGAGACACAAACAATGTCAGTTGGAGTACGAGCGTTCACAACGACAGGCGCGATCTGGCGAAAGTCACCACAACAGAGGAATATTTTACCACCGAATAGCTCACTGGAACGCATGAGGTCTCGCAGGGATCTGTCGAGAACCTCAAAAACGAACCTATGTGCCATAGGGGCCTCATCAAAGACAATGAGCTTTGCGGCCCTGATGAGCTCTGCTCGCTGGGAGCCGTTGGTGATGTTCCAAAAGCCGGTGCTGTCACTGAAGTCGAGTGGCAACCTGAACATGCTGTGCGCTGTAGTCCCACCAGGCATGTTACTCGCGGCGATCCCAGAGCTGGTCTTTCTGTAGCCACCCGGACCGTCGAGAAAAATGATTTTCGACGACGTTCCGCTGGCTGGTGCATTGAGAACGGAGGTAACGTACTCAAATACACGGTTTTGGTCTTCAGAGAGCTTTGGCACCCACTCCTCCACAAACGCTCTCTGTTGATTTTCGCTGTGTAAGAGCAGTTCTCTGCCCAACTCCGTCATGTCATCATGTACATTGGGGAGGCCGTGATCTGCGACGCAAGAGCCCTGCCGACGGAGACTACGATCAATCTCGATGAGACCTAGCTTGTAGGCCAGTTCAACATCGAGAGGGTTACGTTCAATGTGGTCCTCGCAGATGGAATCACGGAAGGCATCCCACAGAAGGGCTGCGGGAGCTCCCATGTTGCAGAGTATCACAAAGAAAGAACGGAGTCTCGGGCCAGTCATGAAAGTGGCGGCCTCGCAACAGCGCGTAGTGGTATTCCTGTTCATCTTGCACCAAGCCGAGATGCCGCGCGACCTCTTGAAAAGTGCGACAGTTTGGTCCGCCACGGGACAGGAGGTCGGCATAACCACGGCAAGGAACAGTCATGACGGGCAGTGATGAAATGAACGCCGTCGGGATGCTCGTACACATCTGCAGTTTTTGGACGCTTTGCGTAAACTACGAATGTTTCATAAAACCCCTGGTATGTCACGTCGTCAAAGAATGAAATGAAATTTGGTATGATGATAGCTTACGCTCTCGATTAACTAGACATATTCTTATCTCAAAGATCTTCTCGGGCTCCGCCCCAGTGGTTCTGAAAATTCCCATGTTAACCATATCAGTATTCATATCTAATGATAGAGTGATCTTAAGTATCTTTGTTATTAACTACCTGTAAGGTTGGTTTATTCTTTGGTCAGAACCGATCAACTAACATAGATCAATGACTAGGGACAGCTGGGCTAGGTTTCTGCCTCTATTTCGTAGCGACTAGTCTATTTTCAACCAATTTTAAACTAGTTCTCATTCATACAAATATTTCACTTGTTATAGAATTGTGTTTTTTAACAACGGTTACATGAAAGATATACTGTGAAGTAAACTGACTAATGTAATAAAAATCAGTCTATCCGTTTTCTAGTACTAACTCAGGAAGTATATGAAAACGCTCAATAAGACTAGTTAATTACAAGTCTTTTTACCCATATCTATGAATTTAGTACGTGTCGATTTACCAGTAAAACAGTGTTCATTGCTATTATACGCTTACTCCTCAGGGGGCACAGCCCTAGGAATCGGAAGAAAATTGTTAACGTAAGTATAGGTCGATATACACACATCAAATTAAAGGTCTTCACTAGTAGATTACGATGCCGTAAATTCAAGCTCAAAAGAATGCCTGAGTAAAAAATGGCAGTCGTTCAAAGATTCAAAATGGCGGATTCAAGAAATCTTTGAACATCTGCCATTTTGCGCAAGATCAACCTTTTGAAGTGCGGTTTGAGGCATTGTATTCTACTAAAAAAGACCTTTAATTTGATGTGCATATTGACCTATGCTTTCATTTAAGATTTTCTTCTGACTCCTTGTGGGCCGTCCCCCTGAAGAGTTATTGGATCACTAAATATGTGTTAAAATATAATTTTATGCCCTGTAACTTTGTACCAAGTATTGTAGCTCTATCTACATTATTTTTTGAAATATTTAACTGTCCTGGGACTTTTTACCACCCTGTATAAGTTACTGATTAAAGTATTGAATACATTATTACGGAAAGTAAATAAGAGAAACGTCTTATAACACTTAAAAGATATATTTACGCTTATACTGTTACTCACAAGACGGTAAATATACAAAAAAGATGGTAAGTGGTGATCGATTTCGATTGGACACTCCAATCATCATCAGACCCAATAGGCGAATCTCATCATTGATAGACTGAAAAGTTTATCTAACGACCTTGGAAAGCCCAACTTCCCAAAACAAGCAAACATTTTTGTTAAGAGAAAGCGGCTGCTATTAGAACTTTGACCTGTTATTCTCATTCTACAACCTAATGTAATCCATTTACAAACAAATAATACAGTTATAAAACATAATTGTCTTGCTGTACATTTAATAAACACTTACTGAAAAAAAAAACATTTAACTAAATTGTTTGTGTTGTTTTAACTTATTTTTAACAGAAATACCAATTAAGCTTTTCAATTATTTTCAAAAACTTCAAACAGTCACCATTTTCGCTAGGGTGGTCCTTTTGAGATGAAACTTGTGGCTCCTTACTCAGAAAAAAATGGCCTTTAAAATGATGTATTATTTACCATAGGCTTCCATTAAAACTTTTTAATGCATCCTCCATAGGACGTTCCCTGTAAGTGGGTTTTTAAATTTCAAGGAGTCGCCATTTTTGCTAGGGTGGTCCTTTTGAGATGAAACTTGTGGCTCCTTACTCAGAAAAAATGGCCTTTAAAATGATGTATCATTTACCATAGGCTTCCATTAAAACTTTTTACTGCATCCTCCACAGGACGTTCCCTATAAGTGGTAAAAAATTTCACAAGGCACCAAAAGATAGGTAAAACCATAGTATATCCGTACACAAAATATCAGTTGTTTTTCTTTAACCACCTACCAGATATAATGTTGGTTCCAGACATTTTCAACACCCATAGGTTCTATCCTAACTTGTTTCAGTAGTAACACCGCTTCATCAGAGATATTTGGGTACAACTCTTTTGTTTTAAAAACGTTAACAAACACTTTGTTTATTCATACCACGTTCTTTCCAAACACCATGAACCTCATATTTTCATTGAACATATTTTCAATTCGTCTCGCAAAGCAAAAGAAACCATCTGAAGGGATGCTAAAATCCCTTTTGGATATGGACTAATTTATAATGAATGAATACAATTTGCTTACTTTAATACTTTAGATCTACATTAGAAAGAAGGATATACCTAGACCTCAATCAGATAACATTTATTATTTACATCGAACAACTAATAAAAAGTAGCCTTATCAAATTCAATTTTCAACTGTTTCTTGTTTTCAATCTTACTGTGATTAAACATTATCCTGAAGGGTCAGCTGTTAAATGACAGTTCACATTTAAGCGTTATAAAGAAATTTGGTCAGCAGCACTGGATCTTTCAAAGCAAACTCTAGAAATAAATAAAACGCAGGGGACAAAACCTTATAATAACCTTTTTTGATACCATTCGTCCCTCTGCTGGATCATAACTAAGCTTTAATCATGCCTCAATTATTGTAAAAATTTGCTTTGTAGGACGACAAAAAAAATTGATTTTACAGAGAAACCCCCTAATGTTTTAAGTATAGATTCAATATTTAATCACTGGTGATACATAAATACAGATAGCACAAGACTAGACAAACTGTTTAGCTGAGAGAGGAATAAGCTGATAGATAGTAAGTAACAATGTTTATAACACTTTTTGAAATAAATTGAAACATAGGGAATAGCTATGTCCACACTCCTGCGCTTTCAATTTCAATGTGCCTTTCAGCTTTAAATTCAATATTCAATTCAACATGCATCAACGCAAACAATATCGCATGCGCCTTGAGGCATGCCTTTTAGCTGTCCACACTCAATTTTATTTTAGTTTATTAATTCTCTTAATGTAATCTTAATTTATTCAATTTATTTTAATTTTTTTATTACTCCATATGTCCCGCTAACATAAATAAGAGCAACAATCTTCTATGAATTCTGAGGTTTCTTAGTTATTCAATATGTTTCACAACTGCAACACGGACGACTTGTCAAAAATGTAAAGCAAAGCAGTTGCAAGTTGAAACGCACAGAAATCCAAGGCTGGTGGATTGTCTTGCGCTACGCTGTGCGCTATGGAATGGAGACCCTTCCGACTCATTTCGTGCATGCTTTGAGGCAAGCGTCACTTGCGTCCATCTGCATCAAGGCATGCGTTAAGAGGCATGCGCTTGGCGCACACAAAAGCGCACGAGTGTGGACATAGCTAATGTAATATTAATTCACTAAGGGTAACATCAAACACATTAACCACAGTTAAAATTTATTGTCAAACTGTAATGTCATTGTAAAATGTTTTAAAGCAACAGTTATAATACTCCTTGAGATATTATGTAACATATTTACATAGTTTAGTAATACTATACCTCAAACTATAAGATATAATGACACATCTGTTATACATGTTTTATTCAATAATTGAAATTTCCTATAATATACATTATTAAATAACCCATAATACTTTATGGCACATAACTATTTACAAAAGTCAGAGACAGTAGTTAATTGCTTAAAATTACCTTTGGGATTACTCTGTGTATTCTATAAGTTTCCACAAATACAAGACTTTATATATGTAACTGCTATAAACTAGTTTCATGTGGAGTCTCTTTGGAGTTCTCTGTCCCTAGTCCACTGCTTTCTCCAGACATTTCAGGACCGAAGCGTTTGTTTGGTATGAATCCGCTCACCTCCGCTCCACGTTTCCTGTGTCGTCCATCAATATAACCGGAGGAATCCGATGACTCATTAGGAAGGTTTCCATCGAGAACGTAGAGCAGAGATTCGCTGAGCGGGGAGTGAGGGATTTCATCATGTGATAAGTCTTCAAGTCTCCCCTCAGAGGAAGGGTCGTAATCTCCAGTTCTGCTAGAGAAGCTTAGGTCCACAGGACTGGCTGTCAACACACTGCGACTGGACAGATACTCCTTGAAGGCTCCAGCCAGTGACTCTCCCGTATCACTGTCATCCTACAACATACAATAGATTAGGGATGTGTCGAATCTGAATCTCGATTCCACCGAATTCTAAGAAAAGATTCGGATTTGAGATTCGATTAACAAGTTTCGAGAATCGAATCTCGGGTCCGCTGTCAGAATCAGACTTGCCGCCAGCTCTATAATAACGTGTAGCAGCAGTGTCGATCCACGCATAGCTCCACTCTGTCTCAAAACTCAAGGCCATCACTTGAATTACATCCTAGTCGAATATTAATCCATTGTACTCATTGTAGGTACATGGGGATAGGCTGAGGCCGATAACAGAATTTCTTGATTTGATACCAGTTCTGAAATATTACTCACAATTATTGATACAGATTCCACATAAAAACTCTTTTTTAAGGATGTTGCCATGGTCAATGTTTTGTTGAACGTTCGTTTAAATTCTGAATCAGGCAACCGGCGTAGTTCATGCCGGCCCAAAATGATCATGCGCTCTCACTTATTTATTGTTTTCAAGTATGATAAACAGAATCAGGGAACCGCTCTTTCTCTTTACAAAACTAAAGTCTTAGACTAAAAACTTCCAAATAGAAGTAGCACAGGCACGGCAACTCTACTAGAAAATCGAGACGCTGTAAAATGTTGTTATGTACCACTAGAAGAATCAACCAAATCAATGGCGGTTGGCTTAATTGCAGTCCCACAATCTCCTAGTTCAAAAGTACTATTCCCAGGGCCGTCCCGGGGTTACGGCTAACTAGAGCATTGAATGGTCCCCTGAAATCCATCCATCATTCGGATTTTCCATGATTTTCCATGACTTCTTGCCTATTTCCATGACTTTCAATGACCAAAATTTTTGTCCATGGCTATCCCTGACTTTCCAGAATGTGGACACCCTGACTGTTAAAATAAGGCTAACTTTTTTCTTGCAAAAGCCAATTTAAAGTATGGGATTCATTTGACACTAGCCATTAAATTAGACAAACGTAGAGTATTAGATTTGATGTCTACAAAGATACTCTTGTACTATGGTGTACCTGGTCCCAGGAAGGGTCATCCTTGAGTCCCCAGGTGAGGTTGGCCAAGTGACAGATGTTTGAGGCGGAGACAGCAACCACAGGCTTGCGACTACGAGGAGTCATCATTGTCTCCTGCAAAATGAAATTATCCTTAGTACAATAACTGTACAGTGACTACTGACAATTCCCTTTCATTGGGCCTATTATCTTAAGGTTAACAAGTTTAAATGTTTTACAGATTGGTTTAAAAATTTCAATTACCCTTACTTTTTAAGATTATTGATCATATGTTAAACACAATCACAATGTATTCTTTCTTGTTGATGCATCCAGTGAGGCTTAAACTTGTACTGATTATTACAGTAGTTTATCTTATGACCACTGAGGTTTTGGTCAAGCCAAAAAAGTTATCTATACTGTGAAAACAGTATTATAAACTATTACTCGTATGCTCCCTTATCATGTTATCATAACCAGTTTTATAAATTATACGTAAATTATAAAATCATTTTACCATTTTGCTTTAAAATCAGTAAATTAATTTAAAAACAAATTTATAGTTTTAAAATAGTGATCAGGAGGCTAAAATGTAATAAACCGAATACCAGTATGCATTTCTCAATAAATTATAACTTGTACATTTTATTTTAAATTTTAAAATTTTGAATAAAATTCAGTGGAAATTTAATTTCTATTAAATTTAAATTGGAATGGGACCATACATCTGTGGTCTGCCAACTACTTAAATCTATATATAAACTAATGTTTAACAGGGTGTCCGTCCACCAGGCCAACCACAAAAAATGCATGAGTAATTCCAGGAAGTTCAGGTCGTACTTTTCATATTTAACTTTCCAACACGTTTTTGCGCAAACTCCCGCAATGCTGTTTTGGTGCTAACATAGTTAACTATGTTATTTATCGGAAAAAGCATTCTCAGTTAAAGAAACAAAATTTATGATTACTGTAATATTGACTGAAACAAGTATGAAATTTGTATATATTACTGATTAAATAATCTGAAAAGTAAAAATTAATTCTTAAACCTGCAATTTATCAACAAATTCTTAAAAATAGTGATATGTCGATAGTAAAATTTATCAAATCTCTGTGCAGACACCTGAAAAATTGATTCTTAATACTGATACTGTAATTTTAATTTTTTCCAAATTTTCTGTAAGGATGTACTACACCAACACCTATCTTTATGTACTTTCATATACTATGTAATTTTTTTGAGTTATGTGTTTTTTTTTTCAAGTGGCCTACAGACATAATTTAATTAATGCAGAAATAACAAAAATTTTACATAGCCAAATTAAGTTTTAAACCCTTCTAAACACATTAAATAAATACCACGTTAAAGGTAAATTAAGATATTACAAAAAATATAAATATAAAACTTTCTAGAAGTGTACCTTTTTGATATTTTTTGGTCAAGCCAAACTCGAATCTACCACTGTTGTAGAGACACCATCATAATTTTCCGCAATAAATGCAAAATCCCGAATATCTCCCTCAGTAACGGAAACATCACCACTGTCTTCCGTGGTCGTGACAAAATCCTGATATTGTTCAGCGGTTATGGAAACATTATCATTGTCTCCCACACTCACAGAAAATTTATCATCATCTTCCTCGATTGTAGCTTAAGTCTAATAATTTCCCTCGGTCATCTTCATCAAGCAATAATTTTTGGATATCATCATCGTTTTCAGCAGTCACGGAAACATTATCGTCCGCATGCGCGATCTCGGCAAAATCACTAACATATCCCACGGCCGTTTGGACATCATCATGGTCTCCTGCGGTCACGGAAACGTCTTCGTCATCTCCTGTGATCAGGGAATCGTCATCGTCATCATGCGCAATCACGGTTGAAAAAAAATCACGCCTAATTCCTGGTTTTCCCAGTCGGTGGACACCCTGTTTAAGTAGGTACATAAAACTTTAAAATTCATGCCATAGGATGCAAAGCTTATAAACACATGCATAAACAATTTAAAATGAATACAATAAGAATGGAATTTAAAATGCAATACAATAAGAGATTAAGTAGAGGATAGGTAGAACTGTGGTTAATATACAAATGTGGAAAGGGGAGGGGAAATCCATTATGGTTCTAAAATCGTGACTAAATATTTTAAATTACAGTTTGGGTTCAGCGGATTAAAATGAGGGATATTGTTTTAAAAAGTTGGTTTTGGTTCCATGTGCACCTGCGTTATATTACAGGTAGTAAAGATTGGTTGGTATTTTCTTATTTCTGTAACTTCTGGTCACCAACAAATGTGATTTTGTCAATAAGTGATAGGCACAATGTTGTTATCAATAGTTTTTTACAAATTTATATGCTGTTGAAGCATTTGTCTCCTAGACAAAATAAACAGAACCGCAAAATATACTAATAGTTTCTTTAACTATAAAACACAACCAAACATTTTCATGCTATTAAAACTTGTAATAAAATGTAATTTTTCAAAATCAAAATAGTTTGTCATTATACAATTTATGTGTTTTATAGAGTTCAGCTACTTTTAGGAATACTTTCAAGTTTCAATTATAACTACTGAATAAAATCTAACAATACAGTACACTAATAACTCAAAAATCTAACAAAAAATTGACAATAAAATGTAAATTTGGAAGTTTTTTAAAATCTACAGGTCATTTAATTTCTGTTTGTAATTGAAAGGTAGGCCTAATGACTAAAGGCTAATACAAACTCTTCTAAACATAATGCTACTGAAGCGTCGCAACTAAAAGACAAATGTAGAAGTTTCCTCCTTACCCTACTAGAGTCCAGATTAACAAGAGGGTAATTTCTGATTCTATAAAAGTTGTGGGTAGCAGCTCTACTAGGTCTTGTGAGATTTACCTGCATGGCTTTTGACATCCGCTGAGTTGAGAGAGTGATAGGACTCATGTCATTAGGGGAGGGAGAGAGAAGACAATTGTTACAGGCAGGCGTGCTAGTTAGTAGAGCAGAGTAACGGTTAGTCATTGGAGGGGTGAGGGGTGCTTTACTCACAGACAACTTTCGGTGCTTCATCAAACTAGGGTTACAAGGGGTGAAAAACGGACTGTTTTCCTTTTCAGGAATAGGAACAGGAGAATTGAGGATGGAAACATCTGGCTTGTCTTCTAGTTCAACTTTAGGCTTCGATACATCAATGTCTTCTACAATCCTTTCATTTAGAGGCGAGGATGACTGTTCGGCTTCAATATTGTCACAACTCTTGCCAGATTTTAACCTTTGGAAGCATTTTGGTGTTTTTGATTCTGGACTCTACAAAGAAATATTTAAGGTGTCAGGTAAACTCATGCATAAGCTGTTAAAACTACACTAAACTTCTAGTATGAGCCCGTTCATTCAAGAGAAGAGAGAACTTAGTTTTTTCTTAGGGTAACTATCAAGATCAAATTATATTAATAGGCCCTGGAAATTTTTACAAAATTATACTTGCAAAGTCGTCTTTTTAAGCACTTTGACAAATAAAAAGTTTCATCTCTTTCATTTAAAACGGGGTTCAAGTAAAAAACTCCCATTTCGGGTTGGTATAATTTTGAGTTGTTATTTTCTTATTGGTTTAAAAACAAAAACTGATAAGATTTGTAAAATAGCCTAAGAAAACCACTCTGAAGTTTATTCTTAAGGGCAAGGCTGACTCGATCACCTCAGGTTGCGTCACCCCAGCACCACTATCGAAAAAAATTTTGTATCTGCACTTTTGGTTGCTACATTATATTATGTTATTTTCATTCATTTCAACCAAAATCTTTACTTATTTAAAGCGAGAGTAAGGCCTATAAGTGTGAAATCTTCCTCAGCTCGCGAGGTCTGGAGCGGCTGCTCTACTCAAGGACGGCACTCTTCATATTGTAAGAGGAGAAAATATTAAATGGATACTCAGTATGGTATATGGGTAAATATAAGCTGTTAAACAATTCATCTATATATCTAATTCCGTAAGCACAAAATTTTACAATGAAATTGTGAGCAAACGGGAGGCCGTAGAAAGCTGGGAGAGGTCTCATTTTAAAGGTCTAGGCATGAAATTTTGGGGAAAATTATTCATTTTTCTTAATTATGCACCAAAAGGTTGTTAGGAAATAAAACAATTCACATTTAAATATCATGGAAATCTAATTTGATGTCTTTTTATTTAGTGCAATCACAGCTGTGATAATATAAATTGAAAAAAATATGACCACACCTGAATGTGCATTATTTTGTTATTGTAAAATTGTTAGTGAAGTAGTAAACAAACACAAAGTGAAAATTAGATAAAATCTTTTGAACAAACAATTTGATACTTTTAAACTCACTTACATACTTTACAATGGCTTGCGCAGTAATGATGTATAATGTCGGAAGACTACCACTCAGGGGTATATTGTTCCTCGAAATGAGAACTACAGGCACCAGATTTGGCACGATATTAATGGAAGAAGAATAAATGAGCATCGGATGAACATGAAGTTATTGTGGTGAATTGCGCAATTTGATTTGGTGAAATTGTAGCGAACCTTCACAAAAGTTGGCATTTATTTGAAAATCCCAGTGTTTATCCATGGTCAACTTTATGTTGCTTTTAGATGTGTAAAGAGGCCAGACGATGTTAAAATAATACTATAACCGAATTTAAAGAACAAGGAATCAACCAAAATGGATACCATACAACAAATGTTGTTTCAGAGAGATTTTGTTATAGAATTAGCATTTTAAAATTTGGATGATGACATTATCTCTATGTGTTTTTCTAAGTGAATTTGTCTATATTTAAAGAAATCTATATAGATTTAATTAATAGTCATGAAGATTGTTATTGGAAAATGTTCCTTAGTTTTATTATGATTTGAAAGTTTATATTATAAACACACCGCATGTCCTTTGGAATTTGTATTTTAAACAGAGCAGACATCAAAACGCATTATGCAGGTATGTAATAACTATTATACATATCATAATAAAAAAGTTAAATGATAGGCCTAATTCAAGGTAGGGTAACCCATGGGACTAATAATTTGTACCAAATAATTACTAGAATATAGGGGCTATTGCCCCTACAAGCCACTAGTTATTACTAAATTCTCATTTTTAGACACACTTAAAAGTAAATGTAGACAAAATATTAAGGGTCTCCATAAAAAATTGAAACTGAAATTCGCCGTTTATCCACCACTGTTTTTCATGGTCATATTTGCATATTTTGTGATAATGGTGAAGGTGAGTCAGGGGGTTTAGGCCGGGTACGTAGGTGAAATCATGGCGGCATTGCAGGTAGTGAACTCTACATGGTGAGACAAATGGAGCTGTTAAACAGTTAAGCGAAGTTAGCCGTTTCTCCTTCTTATATAAATCAAAACTGACACTCAACATAGTAAAGAAATAACCTAAAAAGAAAAAAAACTAATACAAGATAGACCTATGACTTAAAGACAGACACATCTAACCATATTTGTTTATTTTTATACACAATAGACTATTATAAAGGGTGATCCAGTTAGAGGTTACAATTAAAAAATAAATAATATGTATTGTAGTTTACTTACAAGGTATTTTTTTATTTATACACATTTATTAAAGATTGACATTACACATGAAAAATAATATACCGTCAAATGACCGCCATGTGAATCCCTGCAGACGTCAGCCCTTTTGATGAAATTTTCCATCACTTTCTCGATCATTTGTTGTGGAATTTGATGGATTACTCTGCGAATCTCGACCTTCAGCTCCAGAATCGAGTTGGGCGTGTTTGCGAAAACCTTCTGCTTCAAATATCCCCGAAGGAAATAGTCCATTGGTGTGAGGTCACATGATCTTGCTGGCCAATGCTGATCACCGAAACGAGAGATTAGACGGCCGGGAAACTTTGTGTGCAACAACTGCACTGTTTCTTGTGCTGTATGACAAGTGGCTCCATCTTGTTGAAACCACAAGTCGTACAACTCGTTATTGACAACCAATTCTTCTAACTGCCAAATATAATATATATTCTTTGCTGCCAAAAATAATCGCTTATCATCTCCCGATAACGTTCTCCATTGACTGTAACTGCATCGCCATGGTCATTTTCAAAAAAGTAAGGGCCAATCACGCCGCCAACACACAATCCACACCAAACAGTTACCTTTTTTGGATGCATTTCTTTCCGGTGAATAGCATGAAGATTTTCAGTTCCCCAAATGCGGCAGTTTTGTTTGTTTACATAGCCATTGATATAAAAATGAGCTTCATCAGAAAAGATGATTTTGTTCACAAAATTGTCATCACGTTGATTATTCTCCAACACCCACTTAACAAATTCAAGCCTCTGTTGGTGATCTCCCGGTTTCAATTCATCAAAATGCGCTGAGTTGTACCGTAGGAAAAGCCTAATTGCTGGGAACGATGACGAATTGAGGTTGACGGATTTTCTCGAACACTGGCACTTGTTGCAGCGATATTTTCCACTGATCGGCCACTCTGAGGGCGTACTGGTCTTTTAACATCTAACACTGAACCCGTCACATTAAATTTATCAATCAGTTTTCTAATCGCCGTGTTTTACAATAAAAACACGTTCTTCATTCGAATAACGCTCCATAACAACAAATGTCAAAACACAACAATGCCCAATAACAAAACATCAGCTGTTTGTCTTGCATACGGAACCAGTGCTACCAACTTAAAATTGTAACCTCTAACTGGATCACCCTTTATTTAACCTTGGTATACGCTGTTAAATCTGCAAATATAGGTACAGATAAATAACTGATAAAGAATAAATGCCTATTCCATTTTTACTTGTTTCCCATAAACATAGTAATATTGAGAAAGTATTATTTTTGCCAAAATTGTTTGGTTTGAGTTTTGGGAGGATATATCAATTTTGGATCCCCCTGAACCCAAAAAAGTGGTTTTGGTTTTTGAAGTGATGTCTGTGTGTGTCTGTATATGTTTGTGTGGATGTATACAGAGCTTCAGACTACACCTGTGGTCCGATTTTGATGGAATTTGGTATGTGTGTACTAAATCATAATATCTCCATTGTTTTTTCTTCATTCTTTGAAATTTTGATTTTTATGGTGGTTATCTAAGAAAATAGTAGAAAAAATTGATTTTTACAGAAACAGCTTGATAGATTTTTACTAAAATTTAATGCGTAATAGCATTGACTATATAACACTACTAGATTGAAAACCCCATGCATTTGGTTGTGAACAAGCAATCAGCACACTCTGGCGGGAAGGGGCGATTATAGCACTGACGTCACTGACCAGTAGGTGCTGCCACGATGTGGCGGGCAATGAAAACATAGTGCTGTCTGCTGTTACGACGCAATGAACAGACAGCCGACAGCTGAGCCATGCTACCCGCGCCCACGTGACTTGCCGGAACTGCACATCCACGCCCCGCTCGCCTCGAATTTGTGTTGTTAGAATTGAAGCGCGACTGATCATTAATTTAACTGCTTCGCTAAGAATCTGAGATATTAGACAGGGACTCGTATCCTAATATTTATCGTGATATTTTAGTGGTTAGTGAATTTGATTGATAAAAAAGATGTCCTGTAGATATGTATGAATTTCCTATCTAATCACATTTAAAACGCCGATGAGAATAACTTAAATACAAATTTGCGTAATCAAACGCGTCATGTTGTAAATGTTTTGTTGTAAGAATTTATAATAAATATTTAATTGGAATTGAGAAATTGTGATATTTTATCAATAAATAAATAAATTGATTTATCCACATATCACAATTAAATTTTAATCTAGTAAGTATAGTAGAATACATCCACCTAACACTTTGAAACTAGTGAACGAGCTTAAAATAACGACCACACAAAACGCCCAAAGCAAATAAAAACTGCAAAATGTGCTCAGAGAAAAAAAGAAAGTGAAATGACAGAACATGGGGGGTGGCAGAGCGTTCGTTCGGTTCGGGTAAGGGCATTGCCTTCACACAATACCCGACAACCCCTAGGCTACACTATGATTTACAACATCTGTCTGCTATAGGGAAAAAGGCACCAGTTGATGTGTCAGTAATATGAGACATTGCTGCTGTAAAACGGGGTTAAATATTTGATAGGCCTATGGTAAGCCTCAGTTTTAATTTAGAAGTGTGATATAACTGTTACACGTCCTTTAGTTCCGTTATCAGCCAATTTTATATTTATAATTAACTATCGCCATAGGGTCTCAGCCTGTGATCGATTTACTTTTTCGTTTCGATGTCCCCAGAGACCAGAACTCCATCCTTTCTCATTAAAAAATATGTATCTATACTACAGTATTATAAAACGTGGTGGTGAGAGTCAGTCTCCACTATATCACATCCATTTTTTTCAACCGCTAAAAATGTTAAACCGATGTAGTCAATATGAAGACCTATGAACGTTTTAGGTTTATTAACTACCCTTACTTGGACAAATGTCGTACGTGGAAAGTCTATTAAAACTGTGTAGTGGGGAAAATATCATAATTAATTTGGTTCTAAAACATGTTACTATTATTATACGGACTTTAAAAAAAAATAATACTGCAAGCTAAATGTTAATTATTATTACTTTAAACGGTAGGAGTTGATCCAACTCCAGAAACGTTGAGTATCCCAAAACACAAGAAACATTGATGAAGTTCAAATAATAATAATGGTGTAACAATAGTCTTGTGAATATTTGTTTACGAAACCAGTAGGGACCTGTACAAAGTTTCTGTGTTTTGGACGATTTTGATATTGTGATATCAAATTTACACTGCTTAACGTATAATTGAAATAGCCTTCAAAATACACAGCCTTTTATAATACTATATGTTTATAAATGTTCACAAATCAATGGGAAAAAATAACCAAAATGGGTATTTGAATTTTTTACCAGCGGGAATATATTACAAACAATTAAAAATCCGAAACGACCTTCACCCCCAACATGGTGATTTATTATATCACAAGTGTGTTTCATACATAATTGAAGTTCATTACCTAAACAATATCCTTTGTTTGGTGATTTCAGAGATAGAATTATGTTATGTGATATGAATGTATGTTATGTGATTGTGGCCAATTAACAATAATTGTGTTGATAATGTTACTTCTTGTAATATTATATTGAAATACAACTTATATCGTACTATATCTCAATGAATGCACTTTGAAAAACTACGCTATTAAGTAAAATTTGTTTACTTTTAAAGTTTTAGTAACACACATCTAAACACATCTAATAATTTGTACTTTACGTTTTCTTACCGCGGCAAGACCTGTATTTGTTTTTTTTTTGTTTTTAGCGAATTTACTTGAATGAGTTCGCGAACCAGCATGATCGGACCATGGGAACGGGGCTTTACGGGGGGTTTTATGGGGTAAAAATTGGTTTTTCTCACTTTTGACCCTCAAAACACAAAATTTTCCAATTTCTCTTTAGACCGTTTTAAAGAGCTTAAAAAACAATTAATTTAGTATATAAATGTATTTTTGTTCGATTAATAGTAACGGAGAAAATTAAAAAAAATTGTAAATTTAAAATTCCCATGTTATTTTTATGGAGAATATTGTCAAAAGTTGTAGTTTGCTTGTTTATGGATATATTTTGTATTTTGATTTATTTATTTATTTTGTACTAAGCTATCAATATTTTACAAAAAAACACACTTTATTAGTTTCCTTGTAGCAGCAAACCTAGGTACTCGTTAAACCTAATGTTATTAAAATAGATTTAATTGAAAATCAATTAAGACAAATGGAAATTCGCTTAGTCGGCAGGTTTGCTGCGGCGGGGGTATTTGTAAGTCTCAGTTATCTTTCAGAGGTACAGTATAAGTATTAAACTTTATGGGCTTTATTTAAAAAGTGATTCACATATTTCATTTTAGGTAACACATTTATTTAATTTAATTAAATAAACACAAATGCATAGTATTTTTAATATAATTATTTAAAAATTATAAGCCAATTCAACTAACCTCCTCAGTGCCTAAAATATAAAAAATCGTCTACAATATAAACTATATTCGCGATTTAAATTATTCAATCGTTGATTCACTATTTTTTTGCTTTTATTAACTGTAGATATGTGCTTTGTTCTTTGTGCATGTTATTATTTATACATTTTCATTACTATTTACACTCATTATATTCATGGTTATACGTAATAAATACTATTTTTACACAATTTTTTTAAATTTCATTTACCACTATTTCAATTTAAGTATCACATCACTTTGTAAAAAGTGTAATGCAAAATGCCTGAATTATTTTGCAATGCAGATTTGTCACATTATTTTTCAAACCAGATAACGAGAACCCCAGCGTATGCAGGAGTATATTTTCTTTTAACGCATTAAAAAAACATTTATTTGTATGCAGCAGAACAAAATTTTTGACCAGGGTGTTTTATATTTTTATACATTGGGTTGTCTGTAGCTGCCGATGTGGGGTCTTCATTTGCTAAATCATAGGGTCATAAACGAGGGATCGTACACTTTCACCGTACCACAGCTTACAAAAGCCGAGATATCCTCGCGGTCACGTCCCTGTGGGCATTGACTATGCAGCGGGGGTGTTTTACAGTCTGGGAGATCCAAACAACAGTTTGGACTCAACAAGTTTTCTTTGTACTGTACATAAGCAAATAATAAATCATTTTTCTGTTAATTCAATTTATCTTTCGATTATGTGTTTGGAGTAAAGAAATTACTAACCTTCACTAAGCGTTGTTATTGTTAAAGATTTTTACGATGATCATTTTTAGAATGAATACATTTTGCACTATTTGCTTTAGAATTATAAGGACCATCCATCACAGAAGAATTTCAATCAGAATTGATTTTTTTTTCAAAAATCCATTTCTCGGTTTTGTCATAGTTTTATGGGAAAATAACATAAGTTTCAAGAACTTTTGAACCGTAGTTTTTACCGGAATATGGGGCTGCACTAGATGTTGTTAAGAATAAAAAGGATTATCACATACGAGTACTTAATTCAATCAAAACAGGGGTTTTCTTTAGAAATTAAAATTTTTTCTTGTATTAAGGGATATTTTGTTGAAATACCATAATTTACAATGGAATTTTAACCGTAATTTTTACAGAAATTGGAGTTGTACTATTTTGTTCTAAGTTACAACATACTACAGTACTATTTTTTTCAAAATCGTTCAGTGATTTCAGACATCAATTTAGTGGATATATCCACTCAAAACTCATACTCGAAAATTTTGGGGTAAACAATACTTTATCTATGTACTAACTAATATGGGGAGAAATTAAAAATAAGTTGTCAAAGATTTGCTATACCCTCCTGAATAAACTCGTACCGTACCAAGCATACGGACGGTACGTGCAAATGAGTGAACAAAACGCGGTATCGCGCGCCAGGGTGTCTACTACATTCTGGATAAAAAATTCATGGACAATTCCCGTACATTTAAGGACCTTTGTCGGCGTGATTGCAGAATAATATTCCTGATTTGTCAAACTGTATTAATCTTGTTCTTCGTAGTTGTTCCAGAGAGAAAAGTAAATAATAATAGACAAGAATTAAATTTCAAAATAGAAACTTATTGAAAGTAAACAAACATATACTTTAGGTACAGCTTTTATAGTGTAACAGAAAATGCAATCATTGTCTCCTGCAATAGCGACAAAATCCTAAATATCTCCATCGGTCACGGAAACATCATAACATAGCTTATCCGATCCAGGCGGATTAATTTGGCATTATTCACCCTGGCACAACGTTAGGTTCTCGACTACTTTTGAAAAAAAAATCTTTAATGCATAATGAATATATTGTAACTCGGTTCTAGGTACAAAATCGGTATGGTAAGCGGCTACCAGTAAGCACAGAGTAAGATTATTGTCTTTTCATCTGCAAAGTTAATATCGACACATAGCAATCATTACTTTATCTTAGGCTCAATTACATTTTCTTAGTAATTTTACAGCACTTTCAAAGAATCAAAATACCCAGGCCTAGACCTAACTATTTAGGAGGGCCTATATTAACTGAGTAACAAACAATGAGGTTATAATATCAGCAAAGTCACTACAAACAATATCATCATTCTAGTTCATAAGATTTAGATTGCTTAAAGCATACAACTCAATAAATAAATATGGGAAATAAAAAAAATTGAAACCTGACTGCCAACAATGTACAAAGATACAGAAAATGCTATGACATCATTTGAAACCAAGTAGGCCTACGTAGTGATAAAAATTTAATGCAAACAACCGATGCTTTTGGTTTTGCAATTGAAAGATAAAATATCCATAGAAAAAGGGTTTAACTTAGTTATGTTTAAGATTAGTTACATGTTTTATATGAAACCATAAACAGTTTTATGGCACTAGGCAATGGCCAGCGGCAAATTGAAGTACAAGTAAGAAGCGAAATTTAACAGCCATTATAAAACTATTATTTCCATGATAAAATATGTTTGGGATCTAATAATGATTACCCTAGTAATAAATAAATGTTGTAAGGGATAAAAGTCATACAGCTTTTATGAGCTAAACTACTACTGAGTCAACAGTTCTTGGAAGTACTTGATTTGACACTTGATTGTTGTGATAAAATATTAATGGGTTTGAGAATTCTAATGGGGTTTTTATTGCATATTTGGTTTTTATTGGGGTTTTTATTACTCTAGTAATAAATTATGAAAATGTAAACAAACATCTGATAAACCTTTTATGTGCTCCTAACCAACTAGCGATCGATAAAATTATGGCCCATTAAAAATTTAAGGACATAGTCTGGCATTTAAGGACAATTCCCGTACATTTCATGGCCAGTAAAAAATTAAGTACAATTCCCGGTTTTCCCGGATTTCCCGGTTGGTAGACACCCTGCGCGCGCAGCAGTAGCCTACTACATCAGGAGCAATGACCTACATCTCATTCACACAGCTGCGCCGCCGCCGCCGAGTACATCGCGAGCACGGGCAATCGTTCACTCCGCTCCGCATCGCCGAGTCTAGTCCAACAGTTTAGTCTAGTCTAGTCCGCCGCTAAGCTCAGTCCAGTCCAGTTGGCAGCAACTGCAGCGCGCCAGGCGACGGTTCCATGAACTTCGTGGTGACGGTGCTGCGATCTAAGTAGAGGGGTCAGTACTACGTGCATCCACCGTGCACAACAGAGTACATTGTAGAAATTTCCTGTTCACGCGTCCTCCCGCATAGTCTTCAATCTAGTAGTGTTATATAGTCAATGGTAATAGCCCTTTAAACAAAACGGCCTTTGCTTTAAAAATTACATTTCAATAGTTATTGCTAATTATTTTATTTTCTCAGTACCGGCGACTGAGCCTTGCTCGGTTGTGGTTAATTGGTTTTAACCCTTTCTGATACAGCAGACGGTGGTCGGATATATTTGCCGATTATGACATTTAATTGTTACCTATAGTTGATTGTCTATGACATCATTAATCTTTTGTCTTTGTTTACTTTTTCCTTGTTATTTTGTTGAACCAACTTAGTTACTTGAGCAACCCATAAGAAGGCCACAATGTTATATTTTAAAATGAGCTTTGTAGCAAAATCGGAATACGAATCTTCCTGAGGTAATGGCTGTCCCCAACTACGTTTTTTTAGGGCTCCCTAATTCCAAAATGTAGTCAAAATCCTTTCACTCTCGATTTCAGGATAAATATTACAGACAGACAGACAAACAGATATAGCTCAAATTGTAGTATAGGATAGGATAAAATAGGAAAATTTTATTATAAAAAACTGCTCGGCCAATTTTGATCAAAATTAATTTTTTAGGTTGCTAGTTCTTTTCTATGGAAAAAAGGTACAACCCTTATTGCTTTAAGAATTACGGTAAACAAAATTATTGCAACTTTTGTGATTTCCCCTATAAAATATCATAGTACTCCCACTGTTACCTGTAATAAGGGTTGTTGACAAGCTAATGGAAGAAAGTATGTATCAGATTGCTGATACCGTTTGTTTTTTACTGAATTTATAAGTTAAGAATAGTTTGTTAAGAGACAATCTCTCCAGAGTGATTCTTCAAGTTAATGACTCATAGCTCACCAAAAACGTGCCCAAAACCAAGTGTGTTCAAGTTAACATCTTTGACAGTAGGCTACGGTAACAAAGTAGTCTAATAACAACTGTCAATCCATAACTCAAAATATTACTTACATTCAGAATCTCTTCACTACAAGATCTCTTTTTCAACTGTCCAAGCTCACAAAAGCCTCTTGCAGGCTTCACGGTTTTGTTGAAAATGTGTTTCTGAAACAAGGAATAATACAAACTCACAGTTTGTCTGATCAGATGACTGAATTCTTAAAAAGGAAGGTGATTTGGTTTCATAATAAAGAGTTTGTTTCATCTGTCGATAATAAGTCACATGATAGTAGTTTAGAGTTAACCTACCCAGCTTTGTGCAGCTAACTGTCTTACCTTGATAGAATCTCCAATACTACGTGCCCTGTTGTTGTTGGGTGTGCCATTGCCATTTTCCCGATTGAACTGTTTGACCAGTCGCCGCTTCTTGCTGCTCTCTGGGAGAGACTGAATGTGAGCATACAGCTGTGCGAGAGCTGCCTCTGTAGGATTGGTTGTATTCTCCTGCGCAGTTCTCTCTCGGTCCACAAAGCTGAACACTGTTGTTGCAGCACTGCTTTCATTCAGCTGTAATGTTAAATTTTAGTTTAATTAATTTGAAAAGCTTTCATCTGTTATGTGATTAAAACACAAATCAACAGCTTTCATAAAATAATATTTTTAACATCTGGCACTTATAACAGACAATTTTTTCTGTATATTACCAGGTAGCATAATAATGCAATATTGATGTCTGAATGAAAATTATTTCTGAGAAACTTTCAATTTTTGTTAAAAAGTGGTGAAACTATGGCCAACATTTCAATCGTTCACGTTCAAAACCATCAAAATTAAGTACTATACAGTAGAACCTCTTTAGTCCGAACCCCTGTAATTCGAACGTCCACTAATCCGAGCGCCTCATTGCTGTACTCAATACACAGTACAGTAGTTCTTCATTGTATACTGTATTTATTGATATACGCACTATAGTTACTTGTAAATTGTAATGTATAGTACTGTTTATTCCCTATATTTACTACTGTATTAAATAAACACTGTATTTTAGTTTATAAAGCATTTTTCACTTTTCCCTAGCTTTGTTATGTATAAACAACAATATGTTCTGTAATCCAAACTATTCAATAATCCGAACTACCCTCGGTCCCATTTAGTTCGGATTAAAGAGGTTCTACTGTACTTACAAAGTTCTCAGGAGACCGTTTTCTTCTTTCCCAGTACATCTTAATATCTGTAGCCAGAGAAGAAGGAATGTTGAAGAGCTCAGGTCCTGCTGATATCATAAATGCCACTACTTTGCTTAGCATTTGTGAAGTAGCATGGAACGCTTCCGGCTGAAGCTAAACGACAAAAAAATGCTTATGATGAAATATGTATTGGGATGATTAACTAATCAACTACTTAAATTAAACATAATTGACTCAATCAATTATTAAGCGCTTTTTTAGTGTTTGGTCAGTTGAGCATGAAAACTAACACTGTTACAAATTTAATTTTAGTTAAAAAAGATATATAATTATTTATATTTTTTGAAAATAATTTTTCAGATCATTATGTGGGCCTATTTGCATTTTTACTAACATAGAAATACCAACCACCTACTTCAAAAAGGCATACCTACACACACAGAATGAAGAACTTAAAACTTGGGTTTCTAAAACCAGTAGGCCCTAAAGCCACCTTTAATAATCCTGATCTGTAACTACATTCAACATATCATAACAAATGATTTTAGACAATAGAATATCTTTCTAAAATTAAAAGCTATTTGATGTATAATAACAAATTTTCACTAACCTTCCTGGGACAGAGCAGGTGTGGTGTGAACAACGTTGCCAGATTGTCAGCAGACATCTTATTTTCATTCTCATGACTCGCGACCAAGTGCAAAAGTTCCATAATATCCCTTAAAACTTTCCAGTTTTCAGAGGGCAGCAATAAGAAAAGAAGTTGCAAAGCTTGTAGTAAACGGTCATCATTTGGCTTTTGCGTACAGAGGTCTAGAAAAAATAAATAAAGACGATTCATGTTTACAATTAAAATGAAAAATGTTAAACTTATAGAACAATCTGTCTTATGTTTATGGTTTGTTCTGCACAGCACCTATCAGTAGGAGGACAGCACCATAAGATTTACATCCTCAAAGTAGTTTGTCATTTGGGAAGGAAGAAAGTTTAGTTATACCCATAAAATCTTGTCCTAAAGTTAGGTGAGCTTCTTTCAATCGTTGGTTTCCATTTGTTGGTGCACTCAGGAAGGGGTGAAGATAAAAAAATTAAAAAATAAATGGTATCAGCAGGGAATGTTGCTGAAAGTCAACAGTCCCGGAAGATCAAATAATTTATACCTGTGCCGCTAGGTCAAAAACTACAATGTTTGCAGTGTCTGTAGATCAAAAGTCCCAGTAAGTCAAATAGTACAGTCCGAGCTAAAAACGTGGTCTATGTTAAAGCAATTGACTTATTGGGAATTTGACCTAATGCAACAGCAGTTTTAATATAACGAAATACGGTAAAATACAAGTTCAGTTTCGCTGAGTCAACAGTGCCGGAAGATCAAAAGCAATAAAAGTGAACGTCGATTCAGTGTAAAGTAGACCTCCTGCAACGCTTACTACACCAACAAAACTTGCTTTTAGTTACTTCGTGTTTTGTCATAATTAGAATAGAGCTAAAATTATCATATTTGGTACATAGCTTATCTATTAATGCTTCTTGCCAACTGTTTGGTCAACACTGTAAATAGGTATAGTTTATGTAATGAAAAGCCTTTCGTCAAAATTTGTGGCATAAAATACACGCAAGGACGATCTGAAAATTTCTGGTTATTATATACGTTTGTAAAAGGAGATCCATTTAATTGTAGAACTATGTTATGAGTTATAATGTAGTCTACATATAAACTGTGTAAATGTATTACGCCTCGGAAGGGTTGAAACCTGTCCAAACTATCATATATATTATTAAAACGTAAATGGGGGTTTTTTCACGATTCTGAATCAACCAGACGATGGATGTGTTGAAAGAAAGGCAATTTTGAGAACTAGGGGATTTCAAAGCCATAATTTATAATTAGTGTCCCAGTTTTTTTTATAAATTAAGTTTTAGTTTTTAAAAAGTCTAGCAGCCGATGCCTAACCTTCTCCAATAAGTCAATGCTTCTAGCTAGCTTTTAGTACAATATAATTTGCTTAACACAACAGCTGTAACATTCAGCATTTGTGACACAAATTCAGCATTTGGAAGAAAATTCAAATACATACTTATGGTTGGTTTATTTATACTATGTGTAATGCTGACCATTGATACATTTAATTCTTCGGTACGAGGATGGTAGATTAATTAAATATGCATAGTAAAATACAGTAGTAGGATGTTCAAATTATTTTTTAAAGTATTCTTTGTAATCATCGATTTGTTTTAGTCCAATATAATTTGTTTTAACTAACAGCTGGTTGAATGTGCTATGTATACTTATAAAAGGCAAAGCCCTCACTGACACACTCACTCTCACTCACTCATCATCACTAATTCTCCCACTTCCCATTTACCTAGGAGGCTGAAATTCGATACACCGATTCTTTGGGCATTAAATAGGAAAACTAAGTAATTTTTATTATGATAGGGCATTCGAGCTTCGCCCCAGTGGCTCTGGAGTTTCCCATGTTAACCTTATGATTTTTCATATTTAAAAGGAATTAATGAATCTTAACAGCTGTGTCAATTAAACAATTTATGACAACAGCTAGTTTGCAACCAAAAGCTGAAAGAGCGTTTCGAACGAACTTCAACCTGGAGGCGAGTTAACCCCAAGGCAAGTGAGCTCAGCGAACGAGCTCCAACCTAAAGGTGAGTGAGCGTAGCGAACGAACTTCAACCAGGACGTGATTGAGCCATGCGAACGAGCTCATCTTGAAAATTAATTAGTTAACGGGGCAAAGCCAGCGGGTACAGCTAGTTATTCTACAGAATTATTAGGTTTTTAGCGAATTTCGCATATATGGAATAAGCTATTACCGTAGTACTCATGGCAACACCTGGACCTGGGACCGATGTAATTTTTCGTTTTGAGTCCCTAGAGGCCAAAAACACCATCCTTTCAAATTCATATATATGTAAGTGTATGAGACATTTTGGGGACTTGACTTTTTCGGGTCTCAAGAATTTATACGAAAATACACTATTGCAATATTTTGAGGACTTGAATTTCCGTATGTGTATAAGACATTCTGGGCACTTTACTTTTTCGGGTTAGTACTTTTCGAGGACCTGTGCAATTTATTCCATTCCAAATGCAGCGCGTTATCGATCTTCACCCTTGAGTGGGCCTCCCATTCACTGACGGAATGTCTCGTGGCGTATGACGACCGGATATAAATAGTCACTTTAGGCCAGGCGCACACAGGCGATTTTGAGTTGCGCAACAGTTGCCCGACTAATCGGGGGACTGTTGCACAACTCTCTCGGAGACTCTGAAGTCTAGCGACAGTTGAGCTGGAGTGCGCACACAGGCAACTTTTTAGTCGCGGATCTAGTCTAGAGACGTGTTGGAAATACATTCGTTACAGCGTTCCGAATGGATTTCAATGATACAGCCGTAGTATGTGCTTTGTTGCTGAAGTTACGCTCGCGAAAGAAAAAGAGAAGATACTGGGTTCATCCCATATATATGTGAAAGGACAGTTTCAATGACTTTAAATATAGTCGGCCTCTTCTCAACTTCATCAATTAATTGTTCGACATCCTCATCACGCACACTCATACTTGTAATTTTCTAAAATCTTCACACAACAAGAGAGCAAACACTAGTGACAGTTCTGGCCACGAGTAGTTGAACTCCTGGGGTGAGACTGAGCGACAATTTAGTTGCATGTGTGCGCATCTACACTTGATTCAATGGATACCAAACCTGGAGCGATAGTCCCGCAACAATTGAGTCGCAGAGCAGTCGCTGGCAAATTGGGTCCGGGAACATCGGTTGCAACAGTTGCGCGACTGTCCCCAGACTGTTTCCTTCGTGTGCGCACTCCAATTTAAAACAATGTTGAACATTTTAGTCGGGCAACTGTTGCGCGACTCAAAATCGCCTGTGTGCGCCTGGCCTTACACTCACTTATCTCGTTATTTTTTTTTTCAGCATATTCGTTGACCCGTCTGCAGGTCTTATGTTGATGGGCTGTCAGAGCGTCTGTTGTAATAACTTGAATTCCTTATGCATGTTTGCTGCTGATTACGGTGAAATATTGTTAGAAATTCCACCTAATCTTTAAAGTTACCCATAAAATTCATAGAAATAATAATATTTAACTGTTTGACGAGTACTCCTATTGTATTCAAAATACTGTATACTGTATCCCCTATTGTATCCAATCCACTGTCACGTTTCGTATTTTGTATACTACCGTTAATTTACACGGGTAAATTGTTGTGCAGAAATATTCCACATACAACTGCAATACCAGTGGCAGTAGCAATACCAGTGGCAGTAGCCAAAGTTCCTGTCGCGACCAGATCTGGTTGGGTATAGGTGAGGGGGTTTGCAAGGGCACTGTTTCGAAACCACACGTTCGATATAAGCATTGAGTATACACGTCAGTACATACGTGTATACCCAATGATATAAGCAACGGTTCTTGCAATTTATTGCTTATTGTTTTTTAGAGTTGTTTTCGGACTTACTCTGTTTTCGGACTTACTCACACTCGTATAAGGTTTTCCACGATTGTCATTGATAATGTAGCCATGTTGCTTTGAAATAGCGACCATACAAATGTATGCATTTTAAGCCAAGTATGAATGGAGATGAGTGTGGGATGAGTGGAGCGATCTTGTTGTCCTGTTTGTGACTAAGGCCGACATAATCCTTGGACACAGATGTTAATTGATAGTGCATACAGTCAATTAATAGCAGCAGAGGTCAAGTTTGGTATCAAATTAAAGTTTTTATTCATAAAAATACATTTGCCGCAAACCCAAACTCAAACGATGATGATGATAATAACGTTAATAATGTCGCTAAAACGTATCGTTTGAAATTTAACAGCTGAAAATAAGTGAAATAGAAAAGGTTTTGGTTAAATCCATCAAATTGTAATTGGACACTAGTAAATACTAGTGCACTTGTTGCTACCTCCCCCCTTCGGTTTCATGTATTCCTCTCAATCAGTTCAAACCTAGGAGGATTAAACATTAATGTTAATTAATGTTAAATCCTCCTAGATTCAAACCTGAAACACCCAGATCGAAACTCGCCTGTCGTTATTTTACCATCGCCTTTTTTTAAATATATTTTTTTTTTAAGAAATATATTGATTTACTTTGGATTTTAAACATGTTAACGTTTTATTTTGTTAAAGATTTATGGTGATACGTAAATATTGTGGTGTAGTAAAGTATATTATATTGTAGTTAAGTGTTAAATTTTGAAATTTTAGGGTGAATCGAGATGAATCTTTTTTTATAACATGGGTCTCTCCTACCTTAACATACATACCAAGTTTCATAAACATCGGTTGGAAAAGTGCAAAGATAAATATTTGTATGTAAAAAATACAAAATGGTGGATATCTGGTTAACGAAACGATTTTGGAAAAAAATGTTATCCTTGATTTTCTGTTTATTTTGACCCAAGGAATTACTAGGTAAAGTATCTCCCCGCTTATTTTAACACCCTGTTTATGATGTATTCTTATAAGTGAAAAATGTAAGCTGGTAATACAGAAAGATGTTTTATAAATAATATGAATGTACTGATTATTTGTATATTCATCTTTTTCTTGTCCTTAGAACTGTAAATTAAAAGTCCAATCAGCAGTCGCATCGTACGATGTAGTTCTTTCCATGTGTTGCGAAACGCTAAATTTGCCGTCCTCTTCAACCCAAGTTATCTATTGAACCAGTTATTGTAAAAAATTTAAAAAAAAATATTTTACGCATCGCACTTTTAGCTACAACTTTGCCACAGACAAAACATCTCTCTAACCCAAAAACAAACAAAAATCTCGCATGCTAACTTTTTCATGTTAGAAATCACGATTTAAAAATATTTCACCATACATATCAATTTCGGTAAATAATTAAAGTTCCAACAAAACTGTCATCGAGTAGGACTAACCAAGAAGCTCTGTGCCAACTTTCAAAATTTTAGCACAACTTTAAGTACACCAAAACAAGAAATTGTTGAAGTCATGCGTCGAGAGGACTATCGCTGTTTTTAAAAGATTATACTTTTGACCTTCCGGCACTGTTGACTCAGCGAAACTGAACTTATATTTTATCTTATTTCGTTGTATTAAAACTGCTGTTGCATTAGGTCAAATTCCCAATAAGTCAATTGCTTTAACATAGACTACGTTTTTAGCCCGGACTGTACTATTTGACTTACTGGGATTTTTGATCTACAGACACTGCAAACATTGTAGGCCTAGTTTTTGACCTAGCGGCACAGGTATAAATTATTTGACCTTCCGGGACTGTTGACTTTCTGCAACGCGTCCGTATCAGCATTCTGACACATACTGTCTCCCATAAGCTTGTCAACAACCTTTATCATGGGTAAGTGGTATGATATTTAAAAAGATTACTGTTTAGTTTAAAAAATCACAAAAGTTGCAATAACTTTTGAACCGTAATTGTTACAGCAATGGGGTTGTTGTACTATTCTTTTTAGAATTATAAGGACCATAACATATTAATTTTGATCAAAACCAGCTTTTCTAAAAAAATCCGATTTTTCTGTTATTTTATGGGGTTTTATGGGAAAATCCCCATTAAAGATCTAAATTTCAAAAAAATAAAAAAAACTTTCAAAATTTTAAGGACCATGACATAGGCCTACCAAGTTATATAAAAACCGGTTTTTTCTAAATTCCTATTTTTTGTTATTTTATGGGGTTTTTATGGGAAAATAACATAATTTACCTACAATAACTTTTTAACCGTAATTTTTACAAAAATGAAAGTCGTACCATTGTTTTCAGAATTTAAAAGGCTACAACATACTAAATCTTTATCAAAATCGTTAGGGGCATTTTTGAGAAAATCTGATTTCCATTATTTTATGGGTTTTTATGGGAAAATCAACATTAAAAATCAAAATTTAAAACAAATTTTAAAAAAACGCCTGGAGATACCATGCATTAGAACCTACACACTAAATTTCATCGAAATCGGACCACAGGTGTAGTCCCTAGCTCTGTACACATCCAGACACACACACAGACATCACTTTGAAAACCATTTTTTTGGGTCCAGGGGGACCCAAAACAGATGTATTCACTCAAAACTCAAACTCGAAAATTTTGACGAAAACAATACTTTATATAGGCCTACAACAATATTTAAAATTATAACAACAATAAAAAACAAACGTACAACAGTAACTAATTCAAGATTTACAACAATAATTCAAATACATAAACAATAGTTTACAATTTGCAACAATAATTGAAAAATGTATAACAACCATCTTTAAGACTAGGCCAATAGGCAACCTTGTTTTATCTTGACTCCAGTTCAATTAGACAAGGTTGTTTAACACGTCCGCTACTGAGCGTTGCATATATGCGACGCCACGGTCATTGTCACAGACCAAGGTATACATTTGAATCTTAAACATAGACCGGCCCACACTTGGTTAACAGTACACTCAGACCACGGGCGAAAACCTGTAAAACAGTGATCATTTACATTGTAAAACGCAACAATCGTATTTTGTAAATAATTTATTCTTGTTTTTTTGTATTTTATATAACCTTTTGTAATGTTGCATATTTGCGACGCCCGGTCTATAGCGAAGACAATAGTGAAAATTATCATAGTTTTCTTGAATTAGACCAAACTGCGCATACAGGGTGATTGATATAAGTGTGCCAGCCGTTTTATTCGAAAGCCATAAGAGATATCAAAAAAAGTTAAATGGTAAGTGCCTTGGACTTTTTATTTTAAAAATTGTAGTCAAGTCAAAAAAAATTTTTAGCCGCCATTTTTCCAATAAGGCCGCCAACTTTGATTTTTCTTATGGATTTTTCCTGTATTTCATGATGTATTACGGTAGAAAATGTAATTTTAAGACGATTCTATTCTTGTGATTTTTTTCATAAACCTAACCGTTTCAAAGATAATAATGGTTGAAGTTGTGAAATTTTGAATAGTTTTTGAATAAAACAGCTGGCATGCTTGCTTAGGCCTTTATCGAAACTCTTTCTTATGCCTAATTTTTAAAACTTTAATTATCTTTGAAACGGTTAGGTTTATGAAAAAAATCACAAAAATAAAATCGTCTTAAAATTACATTTCCTACCGGAATACATCGTAAAATACAGGGTGTTCCGTAAGAAAAATCAAAGTTGGCGGCCATATTGAAAAAATGGCGGCTAAAATAATTTTCTTGACTTGACTAAAATTTTTAAAATAAAAAATCCAAGGCACTTACCATTTAACTTTTTTTGATATCTCTTATAGTTTTAGAATAAAACGGCTGGCACATTTATATCAATCACCCTGTATATGCGACAGTTCATTTTTGTTTGTGTTTTGAGGTGAAAGTAAGTAAAAAATACAAGAACAGTTATAACTGAACAAATATAAAAGCTACATAGGATAATGCAGCATACATACTGCACAGGGATGCAGAAAAGTAAAGACCAGTTTTTTTCAACTATCATATGACATCACCAAATATCATATCCACAGACCAAGCGACGCAGTTATGCGTCAGACATCTCTGTAGACCACTGCAGGGAGGCCTTCAAATAGACCGTTACAAAGATATGAGCGTTTTAATAACATTAGAACCCCGACGCAAATATGCAACGGCAGTCTATTTTAATGTGACTAGCCGACGCATATATGCGACGGCAGTCTATGGGTGGAAACTGGCCGTCGCATATGTGCGTCGCTAGTCCATTTGAATGAACAATTTCGTACTATTGCAGTAGCGAACGTGTTAAAGAGAACCAAATTTAAAACAACACAGTCAGTAAATATTTAGCCTATATTTTCATTACTGCTGTAACTATAGCTTCCTCATGTCTTAAAGTCAACATACATAATAAATACACTGGTGTCACTGTCCTTAGTGTGAACCACAGAATCATAATACCGTATGTCAATTGTGTCTTTTAGATATGTGCCTTAAGCAATAGCTTAGATTTTTATTGTTACCACTGACTAATTTTTACTTTCTCCCCTATGACATAATTTAATTTAATTTTATGCTAAGGTTCAAAATTAAACTATTATGAAAATGTGGTAGTAATTGTTGATTATTTTTATTGTTTATTTTTCTCTCTGTTTAAAGTTTATCCATGTTTTTATTATTTAATGTTTAATTTTATAAGTAGATTGTTATTACTTAAAGTGTTTAGAGTAATGATACAATGAATGTACAAATGTTAACTTTCCTTTTATTCTTCCAACTAGGATAATTTTGCACTCTGTCTCTTATAATATTTAGTTTTTAGAAATGTTTATATTTAATATCTGGTAACGTCATATGCATCATTGAATGCCTAACGAGTAGGCGACAATAAACATTTTGAATCTTGAAAGCGTCCTTATCTCTAGTCCTATTATTATGATATAATATTTGATACCTAACGTATGGAATGGTGTAGTAGTATCAACTTACCTGCTATTTGACAATAGGCTGGAAAGTAAGTTTCTGTCAGTAAAGGTTCCTGCAGTTCAGCTAGTATTGTTTTGAGAACCGAAGCACAGTCATGAACTGAATATAAACTTTCACCAAAATCAACCAATGCACCACTGTTGAGTAGTGATTTCAATTCTTGTTGACGAGTTAATTTTCCTGTTCTTCTGAATATTCCTTCTTGAACCACATCTAGAAATCATAGAAAGAAGCTCCATTATATTTTTATGATTGATTACACCAAATACCAAGGCCAAATACATTCAAATACATAGGCTCTGGTGCTAATCATTTACAGTAGTTTGAACAGGGAAACAAATAGATTGAATTTATTAGGCTACTTTATAGTTTTATTTGCTATTGGATATATGGATAAATTTATGTACATATTGAAGAAAACTTAACTTACAATTGTAGCTAAAACTTGAAATAGAACTTCTGTTAAGTTAAGGCTGTGTATGTTTCCTAAAAACAATTTTTTGGAAAATACTTTTAGAAGACATGAAAAAATACAGCGTGTCTGCCAGTTGATCAAACTGAATTTAGTGACTTTAGGGAGACGACGACATTAAAATACAAAAACTTTTATAAGAAAAAGACAATATAAGACAATTAATATTTTTCAATGACTTGAACATGAGTAGTCAGGCATACAATATTTTGTGCCATAGTGATTTTTTAACTGGTTCTCAAAATATTAGTTACGGTACAATAAACTAATAACATTATCGTTATATAAACATCAACTCTGCCGAGTTGCCTAGAATAGAGGCTAGACTTTACCTCAGCCCAGTTATGATCGATTATGTCAATGTCCCTTTGTGTTTTTCATGTTTTTTGTAAACGTGTGTCCGTTCCGTGTTATCATGTTTCGTATATGTTTTATTTATTGAACTCTGTTTGTTAACGACCTTTTGAAAGAAGTGATTACCTTGAGGCCTGATGATGGTTCAGAAGAACCGAAACTAGTTGCTAAAAGCAGCAACAAATGATGACTATATGTAGGTATTGTAAACCATTTTATTTATAATACAGTAATCAGGAGGCTAAACAACTATTTTAAAATTAAGTTACAATTTTGATGGCAAAAGGCAATGGCCAGCCAAACTATTATTTCCATGATAAAATAGGTTTGGGATCTCATAATAATTACCCTAGTAATAAATAATAAAAGAAGTTGCAAAGGAATAAAAGTGATACAACTTTTATGAGCTTAACTACTGACTCAACGAGTTCTTGGATGTACTTGACTTGACACTTGATTGTCGTGATAAAATGTTAATGGGTTTGAGACTTCTAATGGGGGTTTTATTACATAATTACCGGTACCCTAGTAATAAATAAATCATAAAATGTAAACAAACATCTGCTAAAAAAAAATCAGGCCAAACACTATCCAGGGCCGATTTACTGAATAGGTACCTAGGGCGTGAGGCAGTTGATTTATTCGGGGGGTGCCAACAAAATTGGAAAATTTTAAAAATTTGTGGTTTGTATTTGCATGCGATCTCGGTAAACTTCTGATAATCCCTCGCGGACAAGTAGACATCATTATTGTCTCCCGTGGGCGAGTAGACATCGTTTCGTCTCCCGCAATTGCGACAACATATTAATTCATTCCTGCAGTCGTTTTTGTCAGAAATTTTGCCGAATTTTCCCGCTGTCATATAGAATTATCGTCTTCCATGATCATGGCATAACATATATGGACATATCCTGCAGTCTTGTGGAGATCATCATCGTCTTCCACGAATGAGGCAAAATCATCCCCCTCGGCCATGTAGACATCATTATTGTATCTGCCGCGGTACGACGATACATTGTAATCGTCTCCCGCGGTCGTGAAGACATTGTAATTGTCTCCCGCGATTGCGGAAAAATGTTAATCATATACCGCAGTCGTTGGAAAATCATCATTGTCTTCCGCAATCACAGCACAATTATGTCTCTCTGTTTCCCATGGTCGTGTGGACATTATCATCGTCTTCTGTGATCGCGGAAATATTCTGATCATCCCTCTGGGCTCTGTAGTAAGTAGATAACATCATAATCTTGCGGGATCGCGACAAAATCATGATCATTTCCTGCGATTGTGTAGACATTATCGTCTTTTGTGATCGCATCGAAATTCTGATCATTCCTCGCAGTCGTGAGTAAACATATATAACATACCGTGAGTAAACATACCTCCCGCGGTCATGGTTACGTCACTGTTGTCATGCGTGATCGTGGTAACTTAAATTGAAAATTCCAGGTAGAAATACCAAATTCACACATAATTCCCGGTAAAAAAAACTTACGTATAGTTCCTGGATCCTGCTATGCAAATGGGCACTACTATTATTTTGGCCTAGGGCGCTGACAGGGTGAAAAATGGACTTGACACTATCTCAAATGAGCAGCTATGGGAATGCATAGGACAACAAAAGATAGACTTAGAGATTCGAAATAAGAAGTGGCGGTGGCTAAGACACGCCCTTTGAAAGAGCTTGATAATCCTAGGTGATTTTATAATGCAATCAAACCCATCCCATGACTACAATACCAATGAAGCAATGAACTATCCCATGGGGCGGATTGCACCAGACTTGTTTATTTGGTGTATTGAAATTACCAGGTGCCATATTATATCAAGTATGCCTTGTCCAGACACACGGAGATCTGCCCTGGCCAACTTCTTTTTCAGTAGCTTCTGGTGCAAGCCAAATGTGATTGATAACTCAAAGTGGGGATTTTAAGCTAGACGGTAAGCAGTAGAGATTTATGTATAATTCTCAGATTTCCTGAGGGATTGTACCCAAAAAAGTTAGGCTTATGAGGTGCAAAAATGAGGGTGGGTGATGCTAACAGTGGACACGCTATCAAACTTGCAAAGACGGTCCAAACCACCAAGGTTTAGCTTCAAAGATCTTACTACTTAATTTTCCAAAGGCATTGAGGCTGGAGAGGGTGCTCCATTGGAAACTCTAGAACTAAGAAGCAGGGGCACAATAGATTGTAGGTACATTCTTACATCACTGTGCATCTTTTCTCTGAAATACCATATTAAGCTGCGTTTACACCGGAGTTAATAACATGTGTTTTTAACAAAAAGTTATTAACTTAACAGAATCGCCCAAAAATTTGTCTAAACAAAAGTAATTATCTAAATAGGAGTCGGTAAAGATCACAGGAAATGTGTTATATTTTTAACAAATGTTAGTAACAAAAGTTAATGGTCTCTTTTAACGTGTTATTTTTTGTTAATAACAGGTCCCTCTCTTCCCCGCAACCCCCGCTCCCAGTACCGGTATCGTTTTACAGAGAGTGCGCTAGTCGCCCCTCAGTACCACTCAACATCACAGCTGGTCATGCTGAGGAAATTATTGATGCTTCCTTAACTCGCCTGAAAGAGGGTCACGATCATCTTCTTGCATATCACTCCCACTGTACATAGTCCTTGTTCTGAGTGACTGACAGTTTCACCCAGTATCTCCTAGGTCTCCTTTGGCCAGCAGTGGCCAAAACAACGCACGCAGCTGCAGCAAGAACCAAGTCATCCTCTCGCACCATTGTCTCATCTACAACTGCTGGCTGTGCATGAGCGATGATTCAAGATGGCGGAGTTACTTAATGTGTTAAACATAGCCTAAATGTTTTTAACAAAAACTGAAGTAGCCTACAAAATAATTTCTTAATAACTTTCTGTTATTATTTTTTGTTAATGACTGCCGGTTAATAACTAAAGTCAATTAACTTAATGTTACTAACTCCGGTGTAAACACGCCTTAAGTAGGCCTATCAGAAACTAGGTCAAACGCCAACTTATAACAGGTGGAAAACTATTGAGCTCATTAAAAACGTGAAGTTAGGCTATAAACTAATATGGCTAAGTTAGTTAGCAAACTTACTTTCATCTTGGCTGAGGTATTCTATAAGTTGATATACTTGTGACATTCCATCTTTTGTCAATTGCATTCCTTCTTGACTCTTCCCTGTTGTTTTTATTTTCTTTGTGAATGGTACAAAACTCCATTTCAGTGACCTAAGCTTGGACTTTTCAGGCTGGCTATCACAACTGAAATAAAACAAGTTGGTTATGAAATCTAAATATAAAGATATAGGCTAAACCTACTTTTTAAATATTGTACAGTTCCTATTGTGAGTAAAAAACCAGCTTGCATTTTATGTTTACATACGTTTACAGACATTGAGTCACCTGGGTGATGAGGACTTTTTCCAATTGCCGAACCGGGACCATATGGATACCGTTTGTGGTTGTTCCAACCACTCAACCACTGTTTATTGCACAGATGACTCCAGTAATAAAGAAATTAAAGAAAACTCTTAACTTATACGTCCATTAAATAGTCAAAAATAGATTTTGATATGACAAACCCATATTATCCTTCCTGGCGCTAGGAAAATGTGTTCACTTAAACACATTTTTTTAACCTGCCAGCTGTTCACCCATCAGCCCGTGCATGCGGGATAAGCATCCTTTGCTAACTTACTGGGCATTTTTTTGTTTGGTTTTTCAATCCTTAAACAAGCTGTAGGGCCTACATTCCAACAATAGCCTATCAAAAGCTAGTACCGGTAATCGGTACCTAACTAATAACCTATGCATATATGTTGTTGACATGGGTTAAGATAACAATTCCAATGACATACCGTAAGTTAAATGATGACGAGAATTGGTTGACCAAAAAAAACTAGCCAAGCCTAAATTTAAGCTAATTCTACAGTTTACGATTTCCAATGCCAGTAAAATCAGAAATGAATGAAGTTACTGTGGCCTATAGGATCTTATTAACTTAATAAAAAAAGTTATAATAAACATTTACCAATACCTTAAAGCTACATTAGGCCTAGCCTATTGCATAGTAACATAGGAGAAATTTAAGGTATTTTTTTGCAGGTATTATTTTTAAAGCTTTCCTTAGGCCTATAGGTTAATTTTAACATTAGCCTAGGTATATTTGTCATTAAATTGGTAGGCCTAGATTTAGATCACTTGTAGGCTACAATGATGGCAATTTTAACAGTTTAGCCATGTTCACATGAGACAGGCAGGTTAGCTGCCACTAGTTAATTTCAAGATAAGTTACCTGAGGCAGGTAACCTGCCTGCCAACTGGCTTTGTGTTTACACGGCTTTACTACAGTAACCTAAAGGTTCTTTCTATCACTTTTAGGGATCAGTCCATGGGTTTTGGATGTGCTGGAAACCAAACACCATTCCTCCCACACTGAAGTGCCGAGACACTAACCACTTGGCTTAGACCTATTTAACTCAACCGGGTACAGTTTCTTAACTGGCCTACGCTAATATCAATTGAAAATACCAATTCGGTTAGTAAACCTTCATTCGATTTTTTTCTAACTGTAGGGCTAACTTAGGCTATCAATTATAAAATTGAACTGTTATAACTTAACCTAACCAACCAAACTTGCTGATAATGAAAAAATCGAATGAAGGTTTATACAAATAGAATCAATATTTTCAATCAAAATTAGCGTTTCAAGTTAGGCTAGCCCAGTTAAGAAACTGTACCCACTCACCCTTTAACTTAGGCCTAGTTTTTTCAAGTAGGGCTGGCCTAGCCTAATTACTTGAGCCTAATTAACTCAAAATTAACAAATAGGGCTATAATTGCTACCACTTACTCGTCAGTATTTAAATCCAAAACAAATGACAGGTGCATTCTAACTAAAGTGTGAAATTGAACAGGATCATCATACTTCAATCTCTTTGCTAAAGTCCAATCATCACTTAATTCTTGAGATGAATCACTATCCATTTTTCTTTGTTTAGAAGTTCAGCATAAGCTCATCAGCTAATTACTAGAAAATGTGCCATACAAATTATTAAACAAATTGAATCAATGTTAATTTTACTACCCATAATAAAATATGGCATATAGGCCTAGCTTAGACTTTTTGGTATGGATGAAGAAAGAATTGTCTCTAAATATTTTGAAAATAGTTATTCAATAATGTAGTCATTAGTCAAGCATGTAAAATAGGGCAAGTAACTTGGAAATTGTAATATCCAGTTGAATTAACCTCAACCGTAACCATAATGACCATGGCTCCGAAGTAAATAAAGGGTTGTTCTGAGCTATTCACTTCAAGATTAGATTAAACACACATGACACTGGATGACATATTAATCACAACAGAGAGTTTTAAAAAGAACGCACTACAATTATTAACCAATAATTAATTTAAGAAGCAGAAACGTTATGCACATTTTGATTTGAATCAACTAAAAAAAAGTTAGAAACTACACTAAACCACCACACCAACCGACCAACCAGAACCAACCACCGGACCGAAACCGGACCACCCACAAACACAAAAACATTTCAAAAACGAAATATCAAGAAGAAAAAGCATGAGCAAGAACCAATCAGCGAATCAGCTACATCTACAATCTACCGCCACCGCCCAGAGTTAGGGATTTACTCAAGGGAGGTACAGAAGAGGATTCGATGACGTCAGCTGTCAGAAAAAAAGTTGTTGACGTAATCGATTGAGCGATCTGTTGAAGGTGGAATATCGTACTCGTACTAAGTTTATCACTATCGTATCGTTTCGACTTTCGTTATTGTATGGCTGTCGGCTGCCGTTTGTTTATGTTTATGTGCTTTCCTCATCACTCTCCTCCTTCACTTCAACTAAGTTACTAAGTTTAAGTTTACTATTTATTTATAGGCCTACATACAGTTTAAAGTTAAAGGTAAGTAATTATTCCTAATTAACTTTTGAGGTATTAATAATTAGGCTTAAGTTATGGCTATTTTTAATTTGTATTATGGACCACATGATAGTCCAAACCCAGAAAAACCTAATCTTAACCTGATTTGCTTAGTTAATATAGGCTAGGCATAGGCTAGTCATTGATTTGTGTTTGTAAAAGTCAGGCCCAGAGTAGGATGACCAGGTTGTTTCAGAATAAAAACAGGACATTCAAAATCTCGGCCTCCCCCGTAACTTACAACACACACCTGAGTGTCTAATTAAATTACACAGAGGGTCTCTTGTTTGCTAATGCAGTAGAGTCCCACAAACTCGGCGCAATGTGGACTGGAAGGGTGCCGAGTTTGTGAAATGCCGGGTTATCGGGAACTAGGGTTAAAAATAAGAACAATACAATTTTTATTCCTTTTAGCTGCCTTATTTATTTACATTTATTTTACAAGTAGGTATTAAGTCATCAGATATAGTACAACAAATCCTTGTCACGAGTTGCAAATGCTTTGACTTGAGCCCATGTTTAACTCGGACTCAAAAAATCACTAATTTTCTGAGCCAGGTGATGGCCGAGTTATCCAGACTGCCGGGTTATCGAGTGCCGAGTTTGCGGGACTCTACTGTGTTGTTGAGATAGAAATCAAGTACGTTTAGGCCCTTTTATCAACCTGTTTTTAAGCTTTTAGACCAGTAAACTTACCTAATCTAATTTTTCATTAAAACTTATTTACACATCACACGATTGTCATAACTTAGTTGTTTTAAAAATACATTAATGGCATGCAGCTAGGGGCTAGGCAAGGTAAATAACTTACTTTTGTGAATCACCATATAGGCCAACTGAGAATAAAATAATCCAACAAAATTTTTAAGGGTTTTAGATCTTAGGGTACAGTTTCTTAACTGGGCTATGCTAATATCGATTGAAACTATCGATTCGATTAGCAAACTTTCATGCGATTTTTTCACCATCAGCAAGTTTGGTTGGTTAGGTTAGGTTATGATAGTTTAATTTTATAATAGATATATTTAAAAATATTTAAAATATATTAAAAAAGATATATATTTTAAAAATATCGATTATTAATCAATATTTACAATTCGATAGTTTCAATTGATATAAGCTAGCCCAGTTAAGAAACTGTACCCAGATCTTATTACAAGATTTATTACAGGTACAGTTTCTTAACTGGGCTATGCTAATATCGATTGAAACTATCGAATTGGAAATATTGGTTAGTAATCGATATTTTAAAATGTATCTTATTATAATGTAAAATTAAACTATCATAACCTAACCTAACCAACCAAACTTGCTGACGGTGAAAAAATCGCATGAAGGTTTACTAATCGAATCGATAGTTTCAATCGATATCAGCATAGCCCAGTTAAGAAACTGTACCGTACCCTTTATTACTAATAAAACATAGGTGGTAATAGCCTACCGGTATGTGAAACTAAGTTATTGATTTTAAGTATCATGAGCATCTTAAATTTAATTTTGTTATCGTTAATTTGTATGCTGGGAATAAACTTAGGCCTACAGTTAACTTATAAATTACAGAAATTCATAATAAACTAAAAAAATGTTTTCTGTTTTGTTCTAAGAATAAGTTAACTTGCTCACTTGCTTAAGAATAACATTAGGTTAAGTTATCCTTTTCGCAGAGGATACGCAACCGGGACCGTGGACGTGGATTATGCGTCCGGCAGTTATGCCTACAGTCATAACCTAACCTAACCAACCAAACTTGCTGATAATGAACAAATCAAATGAAGGTTAAATTCTGTTCATAAAATAAAAATAAATGCCAAAAATTCTAACCAAAGATGTACAGTTAAGAAGAAATGGTATTCTAAGCAAAATCTTTGACAAAAAGTTAGTAACTTGATACTTACTTACTTACTTGAAGTTCAGTTTAACTTCTAGGGCCTATCACCGATGTGATTCGATCTAGATACCTCATGTACATCAGCCATGTACTTTATCTACACACCACGAACACCAATGGCTAAATATCGTATCATTGTGGAAATGGTGTTCCGGTCCCCCACAACCCGGTGACGTCAATGCCGGGTGCCTAAGTAATCCACATTCAGTAACCAGACGCGTATCCTCTAATCTGCGTTTTTTTTTTTTTTTATAAAGCAATAGGCCTTATTTACTTATAAAAGTTATAACCAAACAAATTGAAAAAAAAAACCAAAGTGAACTTAACCAATTTCAAATAATAATAGGCCTAAGTTAATACCATCTATAACCCTCTAAGATTTAGCCAATACATAGTGTAGGCTAATTGAGTTAAAACTTTGATATTCAAATTCATCGCCTCATATTACTATTGGTGTTTACAAACAAGTCAATCTATTGATTACCGGTACCTAAGTTATTTTACCTTCAATTAGTTACGGTAATCATATAGCAATAATGGTACATTCATTGAGTAGACCTAGGCCTATTTAATGTAAAACAAAAGTAAGAATGTAATGCATAATACGCTATGGTTGACGCGCCGAGACCCTGAGTCCTTATCTAACCCAACCCAACCACAATGCAATAATATCATTGTTTTAAATTATTCAAAAGTGTTATTATTCGTATATTATGTGTTATATTATGTTATTAGTCGTAGAATCAAATCCAATCGACAAATTATAAATAAGAACGACTAAGATTGATTAGTAAGAACAAAGTAGGCCTAACTTACTTATAGACTAAATTTTGTGTAGGCTACTTCAATGTGTATCGGCAATCAAACTGTCGATGTGTTCACATTTTGTGTTTTTCATACTAACCGATTAAACTGTCAGCACATGCAGGAGCCCGGAACATTTACATTCGAAGATAATGTGTGTTTTTAATAACTTAGCTGATTTGTTGTCACGTCAATTTATTACACGTTCTTATTAGAATATTTTGAAATAATGCCTTAGGCCTATGCAAATATTTAAATAAAATGAATAATGTTAAACTCTACTCTTTGACAAGCAGTCCTGATCATTCAAGACCCCACCATGATTAATATTGACTACAATCATACCGATAATTAAGTTAATCTATTATATTTGTTTCAGGGCAAAAAGTGCTGCTGTCGCAACCATCAATGATTAGGATTGGAGTGGACGAAGAAACATTTATTTCCATTTTATTTGATTTTATAAGTTTTTGTAATTTCTTTACATAATTTGGTTTTAACTTGCATAGAATATAATAAATAGTTTTGTCTAAACTTTGAGTTTTTATCCACCAAAAGTTGAAAAATAGATTTATTTTTTAATGTAAAATTTATAGTTGAAATAGATAACTGAACCAGACACTTTGTGTGTCACCAAAGATTGCGGCTTTTCACTGTTTTAGTCAAATAATCGTAATGTCCAATTGTACATAAATCGAATTACAGTTTTATATCAAATTGATCATCAATTGGACTAAATATACACATCAATGTTTGTGACGTTTGTACATTCATTGAACATTAAATAGTCTCAATTTGTACAAACATGAATGTGCATATGATGTTCACTAGATGTCCAATTGAATCTTAATTTAACCTAAATTGAATAACAATTTGATGTAAAATTGATCATCAATTGATCGAGATACGCACATCATATGTATATCGATGTTTGTGACGTTTGTACAATAATTGAACGTTAAAGTCGTAATTTGTACAAACATGAATGTGCATACGATGTTCAGTTGAACATTCTTGAACATCAATTTAATGTTCAATTGATGTACATGTGTTATATGGGTAGGAACATATTAAAGTGATGCAAACAAATGTTATGTAAACGGTTAAGGCCATTTACCAAATAAAAATATAGACATATGGAATATCAAAATGAAGCTTAGAGTGTGTAGATTTTCTGAAAAGTTTTGATATGGACAAACTCCCTAAGAGGTCTGCCCCACAGACTGATTTCCAAAGGGCTACGCCTTGCATGTTTTGGAAGTTAACGTTATTTGAGTAATTTAGTGAACAACAGCTGGCCAATGCAATTTACAATATAGTTTGTTGGTTTATGTTCTTAAAAGAGGTGCGGTGAATAGACAGTGAAGCTATCTCTAGCCGTTTGATACAAGTGAGTGGTTAAAGGTGTTCGAAACACGATGAATATGAGGTTAACAAAACATGTATATCGTTCGTTCCAAGAGGTTGTAACCGATTTTTAACAGGTCGCCATTTCATTGACAAGTAAGTAAAGTATTAAAGACGTGAAAGAGAGCGGCGAGTTCAGGTACAACCCTACCCACCTTAGGACGTAAGGTTTGAAGGCTCCAATGCTTTTTTACCATCCTTTCAGATGACAATTTCTCGAACTTGGGCCCTTTAAATGAAATATAAAGTCAAAGTTGATTAAATTAATTTAATGGTGGCTTCTGTACACCCGTGAATTTGCGGGTAGAACCTCTTATATTGTTAATAGCAGTTTTCTTAGACTTAATAATATATTTTATCTAACAAAGTAATGTACCGGTAATGTCAAATCTGACGTGAGAAGCGAAGAGAGGATGATATGTTGTGTAAGTGCCGTATCTTTTCCTGCAATTTCGTTGATCCTTTTTATTCCAAAAACTACAGTTTGAAACTTTTTTATGCCAAATTTATTTTCAAAGTTAAGGTAAGTTTTTTGGATCTATTGTGACTCATACAAATTAGTTGAGGTCTATTATTGTTTTCAATTTAGGATTGTTGTATCTTGCACTAGGCCTATATCATTATTCTGGTGGAAAGGTTGGTGAGATTTACATCCCTGGGTAAATCTTGACACCATCTTTGACCAAATGAAATTATTTGTACAGGAATATTATAGTAACTTAGCCTACCCGTTATAGCTTGCCTATATTCGATAAGGTACGTTAGGTGTAGCCTACCTATACATTATTCAAAATTCTTTATTGGGAGGATACAACTTAATAAAAAAAGCAAGACTTGTCCACTTTAAATTATCAATAGTGCTGATTTATTAATGGCATTCTTAAAAATTAACTCCAAGACAGAAACTGGCCTAAGTTAATATAAATTGGCTTTGGAACCGTAATGAAAATGAATGCCTTTGAACTTGAACCAGTCTTTAAAAGCTAAACGAAAAAGGGACCTAAATAAACCATTTTTTGCCAAGTTAACCAATCATTTCAAGCTAAAGATTTCTATTTCAACCCGTATATTTAACATAATTGATAAATTATTGATCTTATTTCATGGAAGCCCCTGAGTCTAAGTTTGGCAATGTTTTTGTAAATAGAGTATAAGCATGGTATACGTTAATACCTTGGATAAAGAACACTCAAACTGATTAATTTTTATTTATGTTAATACAGTATGAGTATGTTCCCATAGTGAGGGATTTGGGATTTCGCGGTATATTCCATATACGTACACACTTGTCAATTTTTTTCAAGTGTCTGTCGTAACATAACCACAAACCAACCAGTCCGATTACGATGACGTAAACGTACGACTACGATGGGCAAATATCGATTGTAGTAGGATCTATCGATTATATCGATAGTTGGTGACTGACGACTCGAGTACTCGACCGAATCAATGACGTCATGGCCTGCTGTGCTCTCTAATACAGCGCTGTTCACGGAGGAAATTTGAACTAAATTTGCCTCATTTGTACCTCCCTTCAGTCAGACCCAGATAATTTGGCATCGTACAGAGAATTGCACGTTGCATGTCTGCTGAAAACTCCGTGTACTAGGTCAGCGACCGGCTGGCCAAATGGGACAAAAACACCAAAGATAGACTATAAACTTACCTACGTCAAGCAACAACAACCGACTTGAAATACATCGTATAGCAGAAATTGGACAACTACAACGCATTTTGGCAATTGGTCGGTGATTTCTGTCGGCAACAATTGTAAATTGTAAAAGCTTTAGTACAACTCGAAAAATGTCTTTGTCAGTGGCCAACGACTAAGTGAAAATATGCCTTTTTAACGGCAAGAACGGTGAAATGCATTTTGTTAAAAGGGATAGGGAGCAGAGTTTTGCGGAACAACACGGTTTGGCGACAAATGGGATCACACTCCGTGAAATTAAACATTAAAACCTTGCTACGACTCGAAACTCAATTTACAGAACCATTCTCGTCCATTATCGGCGCTTTTCTGAAAACATCACCCTTCTAATGTGCATTGTTAAGGGCTAGTTTGACTTTTTAGAGCAAAGACGGGAATAGAAGTGTTATCTGACTACCTTTAAACCGGACATCACTTTAACTAGTCGGTGTTGTAAACACATCGACATCCTTCTAATCGGTCGCTCTTCATAAGACATCGTATTAACCGGAAATGAAAGCTGACGATGTTACTCTGAATTAAACTGTATAACTCCCACGCACTCGTTCCCATCATAGATATGCGTTGTGTTCCTGTTCAGTTAGGTGCATACATTTAGTGACGGTGAACTGTGCCATGTGTCTAGGGCACATTGGTGTTTACGGCTAAATCAGTTTCGGGCCAAGCCATCAGTCGTCAAACAGAATTAATAGGCGAGCAAGACACAATCATCATAACCTAATTGTTTCGAGATTATACAAAACAATAGCATACAATCGGAAAACATGTATATTTGAATAATGAATCAGTGACAAAATTAAAAACCCTAATGAACACTAAAATCCACCAGAGACCCAGTTAATGAGATGATTAGATGAGAAGGAGGTCACTGAATACATATTTTCATTTATCATGCTTAAACCCGTTGTGCTCTTTAAACAAAATAAAATTTAAGATAGCAATACCAAATTTAGACGGTATACTCTAGATTTCATTAAAAAACATTGTACTACTGTACATGGTGTTTTCCTAATGGTTGGACGCTAAAAAATGGATTGTATTAATATCAATATATTTTTCTTTGTGCGTTGCCAGATAAGTATGCTTCTAACTCTTGGCAAGAAAAATGTGTAACTATCACCATAGACTAACCAACACAAGTAGACTTCTCATCCCATTGTAAATTTTGAAGCTCTTTTTTCATGTCTAGTTCATGAACGCCACACTAGGCGCTAGTGTCGACGAAATTTTGTTTCTATCATTTTAGGGTTAATTTCTTGATTTTTGCTTTACTGTTTGGTTAAATAGCTAGGGGACAATTTATTGTTTATGATTAGATCGTATTATTTGGTTAAACGAGGTTTTAAATGACTGTATTAGGCCCGGTTTCCCCAAAATGGTGTAAACTACGTTTATAATAAACTAGTTTATTTTTAAACTCTGTTTAAAATGTGTGTTCCGTTTCTCCCACATTTTACTGGCTTCGTTTAAGATAAACGGCAATTCGAGCGGTTGGCAATTCTGAATGTGTATTTGTAAGGAATTTTTGGTGGGCTTTGGGCTAGTGTTTGCTACAACCACCTCAACGCTATGCTACAACCCAGTAGAGCAGACAGCAAAGTGCGAATGCAGCTAGAATAACATCACTGTTTAAGGGTATGTTATCAAGTTATTATAAGTTGTGTTCAAATTCAGATTCATTCCATTTATTGAAATGTTTAATTCTGTCCCTTATTTTAGTAGGCCCTCTTGTTCTAGGCACTAAAGTGTCATAATCTTCATCTTCTACTCCTTTCAAAATGTCTATTATCTCTTCCGTTGAGTTAAGGGGCAAATACTGCAATTAATAGTAGCCTAAATTTAAATAAAATAAAATGTACAAAAAAGAACTTAATAAAAACAATAAATTAAAATATAAAAAAAACTAAACTTATAAGCTAGCCCTAAACCAAGCCTATTTTCGTCCAAATGAATTTGTAGTTGCTTCAATTATTATTGTTTTAACACCTACTGTTTAGATTTAAAGTTATGTTACTGTTGTAATTTACTAATTTGAACTCAGTTCATTTTATCCCCAGTAGTTAAACCAAGTCGAGAGGTGGTTTAGTTTGAACTTAGAATAATACCTAGTTTAATTTTGGGGAAACACAAATCAAAGTTAAACTAGTTTAAATCGCTGTTTAACTTAAAACTAAGTTTAAATGAGTTGGGGAAACCGGGCCTTAACGGGAAACAAATTGTAAACAAAACACGACCTCTACATAAACCGTACAGAACTAACAATAAAATTGTCTTCAGCTGTTCCATTAGGATGAGACATCTACTAAGGGAGTATGTTTTATCTATGCTATCACTTATCTCTTTAATGGCTTTACTAAGACTGTAACGCACACTCGTGTATTTATTTCAAGCGGAATATAAATGCACGGTTTTGTAGAGTGGAGTGATTTGGGAGAGCAGGGTCCACTTCCAAAACCATAAACAAATTTATTTTTTTGATCCCTGCCATTAGGCAATCAATTCAATGCAACTAGTTTCGGATCCTATTGGCGATCCTGATGCTAACATCACAATCATTTTTTTCTTCTTTGGGTCGAACCATCAAGCTTATGACTTTTGTGCTAACAATACCATCACTCAGCTAAAATATATAGATACACCAGATTAAAAATAAAATCTATGCACCACTTTAAAATATCAACACTATAAACTGTTTGTGTGATATTAAGCTACGTATAACAGAACCTATTGTGATTGCCAACAGGAGCTTTGAGAATTTAAATTTAATCTGTGATGCAGTATTGTAGCTCCAAAGCAGTTAGTAATTTGGTCATCCAGTAATTTACAATAGCTGACACCTGTACACAATGTAAATGCGTTTGAACATAATGTTAGTGGAATGCCGTTACGAACGTAGCCAACACAGAGCACTACAATCTACACTGTACACTCAGCTAGATGATAACAATATTTCACTTCTAAAGCATTTCACACTATCCAAACAATGACGCAATTTGGCATAGTATTAGACAAATCTACATTCAGTTCAACAGACACGGGATAACACTATAAACCCATGCTCAACCTCGCTGTCACTTGAAAAAGCTAGTAAGAAGTCTCCTAACCTAATTCTAAATTAGGCAAAAAACCGATAATATGGCCTCTGTGGACAAAATTGAAATTAAATCGTTCCCTGGTCTAGGTATTACCGTATTTCTTCCCTACATGGGAAATGCACTAAAACAATGTAATTTTTTTTTAGTCTGTTAATATAATCAAGTTACCAACGAAAAGCACATCTAAAGTAAACTAGAATCAAGTACATTCATTCAGCGACCAGGACCTATCACACTGTAAAATTGAATATTGTTGGTCTCAAGGCCTTTTCATTTAATTACAACCCTTTGAAATACGGGTATTTTACACGATTTCAGCTCAATATTTATCTATCTGTTAATTAACGAGTTAAAGAACTTTATATGTTTAAATTTAAAAAAATATATTTTACTAAACCCTTTGTGTATAAAAAAATATACAAGAAATCATCTCTTCATTACACACGTAATTTATTCCTTTAAATGTATTTGTACTATTAAATATTGTGCAACCGCGATCTCATTTTATCTTTAGATTCCTGCATACACATTTGTTTGCAAATTTAATTAATTTTTGTTTTACATAATGCCAAAAGATGATCGTTTCATAAGTAGTTAGTTCATAGTTCATAATTAGTTCATAAGTAGTAGCGTGGTCAAATTGAGAGTAGAAACTTTGAAATACCCCTACTAAAATTTCGTCTAAACCAGACTGCAGCAATACTAGTAGTTGTAGAAGTGCAAGTAAGGAAGCGTGGGGCGTTAGTATAAATAATGTAATCGAAATTCGAAAGGCGGGGCAGCGCTGTACCATTCACCATATCGATCTTGGCATATTGCCACGACTCACAGACAAACCCTACCTGCCTCCCGGTGTAATATTGGGTAAGTAGCCAAATGAAAAACAGCTGTTTTCCACCCCTTAGCCCATCATGTTAAGTTTTAACATAAAGGAAAGGTTCAAACGACATTTGTAGTACTCTGCTGTCATATTATCCCGTTTTATTCAAAGTTGGCAACCATGGGTTTCGGGACTTACGTTCATTTTCAAGCCAAACACTAATCAATTATCAAAATTCCAGATTTTTTAATGTTTACGTGTCTTTGTGTTTGTGTTTAAAGCGAATCTACATAACTTCAGATATGAAGAGAAATTCTTATAAAACTAATAACTTGGTGTTCAGGTTCAGGTTGAAAATTAATCTTTAGTTTCTAATCCAAAGGTCGTCTAGCATGAAAAATCTGTCTCACACGACAGTATAGTTCTACTGCAGTATACACACAGATAATGATGAAACCTATCTTTACAATAAGTTGACGCGAAAAAAGTAAAGGACAATCTATGAAACGGTGGCGAGGGAGTTGAAACTATTTATACTTAATAACTATTCAAACAGAATTAATAGGCGAGCAAGGCACAATCATCATAACCCAATTGTTTAGAGATTATACAAAACATTAGCATATAGTTGGACAACATGTATATTTGAATATTAAATCCGTGGCAAAATTGAAACCCCTCATGAATACTAAAATCCACCAGAGACCCAGTATATTCGTATTGATCCATCACGGCAGAGATGTATTGCAATACGGGCTAAGTTAATCGCTTTGGATCATTGATCACGATAGGATTAATTGAACATCGACACCAACTTCCGATTGATATTATTAATTGGAAAAATACGTACTGTTGGTAATAAGGACAGCTGCGTTTGAAAATCAAGCTTCTCATTTACAGTGGGGTTAAATTTATTTGTAATATTAGGCCTATATCATAGGCACAGGCTAGTTTTAAATACATTGTGATACAAAACTCGCACGGACAAGATTCATTTTTGAAATGCTTAGTTAGTTTGCAATAAACTAGGCTATGTCCGTCGTTTTAAGTCTAAAAGATATAGATTTAAAACAGTACTACCATAGTGTCTGAAAATTATTCCGGATCTTGTGATATTCGCAAAGTTATTATAAAACAAAATCCTCAGCCTCGATAGGTAATAACTATGTTATATCATTGACTAGTCAAAGGTTATATGTAGTCTGGATACATGTTTTCTAAAACAACGTGTTTTGGAATAGGCCTCTCACGATGGTTTTGGAATAGGAGTCTCTGTTTCTCACGATGTCCTAATTGTCATTAGACCAAACTCCAATACTAATTCTACTTCAGCACATACTTCCCTTTAGACTTAACGACACTATGGACACATTGTAACAGCAAATATGTAATTTTTGACCAACTATGAGATTCCTTCTTACATGTCGGACCTAATGAAACACTCTGAGCTACAGAAATAATACAAAAAACGACGGAGCAAAGAAATATTTTTGACACTCTAACCTTAACCATAACGAATCGCAGTAGTAAGACAAATGGATGATCAGTCAGTCACTAGGACTTTTTGTCAATTTTGACAAATCTCGACAACTTATGTCGCCCAACTGAAAAACAACTCTCGGTGGGGTTGAAACTGAAGCTGGTCGGATGTCAAATTATGACGAGTGTGACTGACTTTGACTGACGCCCCCCCCCCCACACACACACACAACACAACACATGGGGTCCTTGTACACGTCCTGTCCATCTGCTCATCTGCTCACCACCCGTGCAGTGTTATATCTCTGTATGAGTAGGTACAGGTAACACACGACTTTGTTTAGGTCTACACTCAAAAATCTGTATTAGCGGAATAGTTTTTATATATATTACACGTCTTGTCCATCTGCTCATCTGCTCACCACCCGTGCAGTGTTATATCTCTGTATGAGTAGGTACAGGTAACACACGACTTTGTTTAGGTCTACACTCAAAAATCTGTATTAGCGGAATAGTTTTTATATATATTACACGTCTTGTCCATCTGCTCATCTGCTCACCACCCGTGCAGTGTTATATCTCTGTATGAGCAGGTACAGGTAACACACGACTTTGTTTAGGTCTACACTCAAAAATCTGTATTAGCGGAATAGTTTTTATATATATTACACGTCTTGTCCATCTGCTCATCTGCTCACCACCCGTGCAGTGTTATATCTCTGTATGAGTAGGTACAGGTAACACACGACTTTGTTTAGGTCTACACTCAAAAATCTGTATTAGCGGAATAGTTTTTATATATATTACACGTCTTGTCCATCTGCTCATCTGCTCACCACCCGTGCAGTGTTATATCTCTGTATGAGCAGGTACAGGTAACACACGACTTTGTTTAGGTCTACACTCAAAAATCTGTATTAGCGGAATAGTTTTTATATATATTATTACAAACAAGTTTAATATTCTGTTATGGTTATAATGCTGTAATGTACTATAATACAATTTCAGATTATTCAATAAAAATGCTAAAAGTTTCGCAATGAATACAAGTCTGTATTTTTTTATCAGCAAGTATTAACTCTTCGTTTCACCCAGTGTTGAAAGTAGAAAGTCGATTTTAATCCTTATAATATTGGGTGATTAAGTCAATCAAGTTTGTAAGATAACTTACTGACTAAACTACTGGCTCATTAAAACAAAAATGGAAGTAAAATTTCGAAATTCATCTCGTAAAAAACAAAATTAAAAACTCTTCACAAGCGACAACAATAGTCCAGCACTAATTAGCCAATGACAGGAAAAGAACAAAGTCAAATTGTGCGTATAATACAAAACAAATAAAACACTCATCGTCGCAACCGATTGTCAAACGAAAAGAACAACAATATAACATATGACAGACGCCGAGAGGCGGGAGGTGAGAGAAGTAGAAATGTGAGACGGAAGATATTAGAGAAATACCAGCGAGAGGAGATGAAGAGGGGAGGGTGACAAACAGACAGAGAGACAAATGTTGGCAAGTGCTCGTTATGAACAGCTGGAGTAGAGCCAAAGACCAACTACAGAACTATAGAACAGACAACCTACAGACAGCCGTAGACTGGGATCTTCTAAAACCCACTTAACACTGTAGTAGTATTTATTAAACTGAGATCATGTGGGCATTAAATGAACAGGACCTTATGGTTACCTCTTGTATGTCAAATAACTTTACAGTGTAACGCACAGACGGAAACGTGCCATTGTCTGAAATATACCAGGTTAAACAAACATCCCTGCTATGTGGACCAGCTCTAAGATATCTTTTATTCAAGAACAATTTAGTGAGCCACGCACAGGGTGAGTTCCAGTCAAAACTCTATTTTCCTTCTTAGTTGTTGATACTACGGTTGTTGTTGTGATGGTTACCAATAGGTAATTTCTTCCAGTTTGGGCTGGTAAACAGTTGGCGCATTTGACATAAATCAGTAGGTAATTAGAATAAGAACACTGTGTCGATGGCTCAGTTCAACAATGTTAATTTTGATTCCAATTCTAACTACAGATTAATCAGATTATACGAGAATGTCAGCTTCTCATGATTGACAAAGGGGTGTCTAGTGATTCATGGTTAGTTGTTAATTTAGTCAGAACACATAAGCTACATACTAATATTTTAAGGATCAAACCGAAGGTACTGAGTGTTGATTGTGCTATCTACTATGAACTGTGAGCTACCTAGAAGCAATGTTAACTGTGTATCACAATTAGCCTACGTAGTTTACTTTGCCACATTTATTGGTTCATACTGCTGTCAAATAGCTGTCTATATTAAGCTAATCCCGTGTAATGGAAACCGTATAATGAGTGTTTATTGCACATCCAATACACAAGGATCTGGGATTCGTCCGAAACCCAGAGCTGTAAGCTCCGTTGTAAGCTTAAAGGAGCTGAAAATCAAAAATTCTCTTTTCGAGGACAATATGAATGTTCACAACAAACAATAGCATAGATTTATTCTAAAACTCCGCTCAGTAAATATACATTTACATACTTAAATTTACAAAGCTGCATTATCTATACTTATTTAATACGCAAGCAGGTTTTTTGTGACAATTACTTTCGAAACTACTGAATCGATTGGCATGTTTTTGGTGTCATTGGAAATTTGAGCGTAACGTGAGGTTGTGCAAGAAACTTTCTTTTTAGGGAAATAATAAGAGGGTGAGGCCCTGGGACCCTTTAAAGTTTCGTATTTCTCCATAAGATTAACATGGGAAACAAACATTATTATGAAACTCCAGCTGTTGTCAGAAATTAAAAATGAGAAGATGAACATATGTTGATTGTAAACAGTCAATAAGTTTACTAATTTATCAGTTTGCTACAAACATTTACTGACTTGGTTGAAATGAAATATTTACTACTGTATTCCAATTTGTAAATATTACAATGGAAAAAGCGAGAGAGCCTGGATAAATTGATATACTAAAAAGAAAACTGAATTAACACTGAGCTGCATTTCTTAGTAATCATCGAAAGAGCCGATTTCTTGGAACCATAGGAAAGTCAAAGAACACCACTAAGGAGAAGAAATAGAAATAATTTTTAGTTTATATTAAGTTTTTTTTACTTATTATTGTTATTATGGACAACCTAGTTCGGCTATTTGTAGAAAACAATGTCTTATAGAAAACACTAAAAACTAGATAGTTATCAGCCTTTGAAAAATGATAAGATATTTAGATGAAATGTTGATTATATCGATCTGTCATGTACATCTTGAGTATTTCCATAATCTTTGAGTCGAATCTTTTAAAGTCATCAGAAATTATGACTGTTATTGGTTTTAAAATATCACCTTTAATACTTAGCAATTGCTCGAATTCGAGCAACAGGGACACTAGTTGGTCTTAAATGCTTTATAACCACAAGGCATCGCTGTTCAAGGAGTTTGAAAGGCAAAACTTAACCTTAGTGTCTGAAAGAAGTTCCAAGTAAAGTTAAAACTTTTAACTCCATAACTCTTCAGAGTCGTGAGGTGCTAGCGGCTAACATATGAACAAACGACGATGGTACTGATAAAACCTTCCAGCCCGAGATGAATTTATTTACACCATACGCTTCGTGGACTTTTACACAATCCTTGAAAATGCAAAGAAATGGAGATTTGTCGGCTTAAAAAAATTTAGGCTTGCCACAATGACGTTTAAATTATTTTCAACTTCTAAAATGAGACAGTAAATTTAACTGAAATCGAATTATGATACTCACTTTACGGCCGTAGAACGATTGGCACGCATTTTTAGCCGATTTGGAATAGCACGACTGGCACAATCATTAGAGGGGATTAAGAAGGGTCAACCTGTAAGGTTCGGAAAGGCACGATTGGCACAACAGACCTGTAAGGAAGTGCAGCCAGGTAGCCAGAATGCGGGAAACGGATATTGTTTTGCCCCCACAAATTTCCTGCTGTGGTGCTTATTGGAGTAAGGAAGGTGTAAGTTTGCACGACAAATCTGCAGCTACGGTCACTGCGCTAGCTGGATCCAAATAAAACTACACAAACCTAACCTAACCTAACCTAACCTAACTTAACCTTTGAAAATACGCTATATTACCAGCAAACGACTGTAGTAGCGGAGTTGACGGGGAATTTTAAACTTCCCGTTTTCCCTCGTTCGATGGCGTCTACCTGGTCGAGCGGTTGTGCCAATCGTGCCTTTTCCAAGCAGGCGAGTTGACCCTACTTATTCCGCTCAAATGATTGTGCCAATACTGCCATGGGCAGAAGATCCAAAAATGTGTGCCAATCTTCCCGTTCCCCACTTTACTTGTGCAGACTGCATCTAATCCTTTTAAATTAGCTATTTGGATCCACCCCAGATCGAAGCGTTCAAATTAAGTATTATTTTTTTATCGAAAAGACCTATGAGAATGGTTAAGCTGAGTATTCTCCACAGTTTAAATTCATAATTAATTGTAGTGGTTGCTAAATCCACATAGCATTGTTACAAAACAAATGAAATATTTCAAAGAACACCAAATAGTAAAATATAGTATTTCCAAGGCCCACTTAAATATTGTGATAATTATTATCCAAAACCCCTCTTTTAGAACAAAAATAATTAATAAACATCAAAAATAAATCACAAACTTTTTTTAGAAAGAAAATTTTTGAAAACTACTTACGACATCTTTGAAAGATTCAATAAATTTTGGACTATTTCAAACTAGAAAACAGAATATAGTCGAATGCATTCCAAACCAACTTTTACTACTTGACAAGTGGTGAAAACATTTTTACGTCCGCATGAACATAACTGTTTTACTTCCTTGCTTGATTTAAAAGAAATTTCTCGAGCAATAATATTTTAACCAAGCAGAAGATATTGTCAAGTAAAATCGATTTATAACATTGTAAAACGGTGGATAGTTTGAGTCCAGATTTTGACGGAAACCATGTTTGAAATTAATGTTAGAAGATGAACAAGTTTTTAAGTGTCACTATACGCTTCTGTGCATTTCAGAATGTGTTCGCTATGAGTATATAGTTTGTCCAACTAGTGAGAAAACATCATAGGCCTACGGTTCAAAGATTACTTTTTGATATTCACTAATTTCACGAATCCAGCGCCACCCCTGATGTCAACATTTGTTATTGAAGTATAGTGTATCGATTCATCAGTAACTGTGTTGAATAGTGGGATTGGACAAGTTCACAGTTAGTAGGCATAAACTTTGATGTTACATAGTAGGAGAATCCACATCCATCTACAGCGATGGCACTACACCAAGAATGTCAACATCAACCCTACGACCTGGCTAATTAAAGACTGCCAGCTAAACGGTTTAAACCGTGTTTAATCACTGCCAAATAAAATATATACAACCACTTTGGCCCGTCTTGTTGGCATTTTCTAAATGCACCAGACCCGCGGAATTGTGGGCTCTATTTAGGGAAAACGGCATCTGCTGAACAATGTCTTGTAGGCTATAAATCTAAAACTGCACCTAGCTATCCTTGCCCATTGGGCCTGCTTATTTTAGGCAGTGACAAAAGTACAAATGATATTTCAGTCCCTTCTTCACTTACTTTGCAGTTAGCTTACAATACACACACAAAGTCCATTACTACTTTATTAGGTGGTTAAATTATAAAATAAAATAAAATTGTTTAAAGAAATGTCTGTCTATATTCCACTTCAAATCGAAGTACACTCAGTTAATCTTTTGTATTATTATATTATTTAACATACCCAAATCGTACCCAATGTGATTTACAAACGTCACTGATATTTATTCACAGAATAATATTTTTTTTAATAATTTGTAAGTTTCATTTCAAAGTTTATGGTATAGATCAGTATGCTTTTAGTATTTTCATGGATGTATATTGTTGAAATCGTAATAAAAAAAAATAAATAGTGATATTAGCATTATTTACTAAAATAAGTTTGAGCGTTCCAATCTACAGCTCATTAGTGTCAAAAGAGGACCCAACACAAAGGATTTTTAACTCACTAAATTATTTACAAGATCATTTTGCAAGGCAAATGAACCTTCGACTTTGTAACGACCTGCGGGGGTTCAGAGAAGGAATGTCCATTAAGACGTTAATTACTACACAATGGGAGGTGACAGGTAACAGTTGACCTGTTATTCGGCTCAGGAGAGTAACTGGTTCTGCGCGTGCAACCGTTTCTATACAGCCTTGAATCTGTTACTTGTTGTGTACCTCGATTGCCTACCCGAGCGCCGTGCTTTCTCTACACTATACACTCTGCAGCGGCGTCCAATGCAATTCTGCGTGTGTTTTGGTATTACAAGCATTTGTTTACGATTATTCAGTTGTTTTCTACGGCTTTTAAATGTATTTAAATTTTCATTTAATTTGCTGTCATTACTTATTGTTGTGCAAAGTTTTATGCCAAAATGTAAGTTTGTTACAGACTTCAAAACAATTGACGTAAAACGACAAAGCTAAGGGGAACGAATTTGATCCCAATGACATTTGATATGTTTTATAAAAAAGTAGTATAAATGCTATTTGCTATTTTTACTTTTCAAAATTGTTATTTTCTTTCAATTACAATTCTAAAAAACCGTTCTGCATCCTTCGATCCATCCTAGCCATTCCCCCCTGCGACCAAACCAATGGAATTAGGATATTCTTTAAATAAAAGAACTACGGTAACTACTAAAGAATTCAAAAAAGGAAGAACAAATTCCAATTATTCTAGTTCCTAAATGCAAGGTGAGGGGGGAGGTATGTTGGCGATTACATAAAAGAGTGTCCAGGAAAAAATAAAGAAGTCACGAAGAACAAACAAAAAGAAAATCCGGGTTTATAAGTCTCCGACTTGAAACTTTGGTGACGGACAGCATGTTTTATGTGTATACACTCCTGTGCATGTATATAACAGTCACAATCATTGCATATACAGGAACAAAGTGCCGCAATTTTATCCTGAATATGAGAGGGACGATTGTAAAATAGAGTGCCTTGTGTTGCTTAGTAGCTGACTAAGATAACTGATTGTTTTATTAAGATTCCAGCAATCAATACAGCTAGATCCAGGATCGACCCGGCAACCTTCTACTCAGCTACTGCTACTATACTCACCCTCGTTGAATGTGACGCGGTGACGGTGCTGGTCGGAGGATGGTGTGGGCGCATCCAGTGTCAGCCCACTCTCCTCGTCTGTGCCTGCAGACAGACAGACATAAGGGTTAAAATATGTACTGCGCAAGGGACAACACCTAACAACAACTCTATGGGGATGGTTTAAGTTAAACAAGAAATCAACAAGAATTGATGAAATGGTCGAGAGGGGGTGACAATGGCGTTTAAACTTGTGAATATAGAATTTGTATTTCAAGGACTTAGTCAAATATATTTCATTTAGGGTATGTTTCAGGATTGCTTCTCTATTGAATGAGGTTACGTTTCGTGGGGCTACATTATAATTCATAGAACCTTGTTTTTTAAGAGTCCGTATAAAGTATCTCAAATCAAAGAAAAATATGGTATTGCATGGTAAGCTCAACGAAATGATACAAAAGAGTACTCAATATGGGCAAACGATAAAAATAAAGTCTTAATTTTATCCTCTAATGAAGTCATTGACCTGTAATATACCATTATTTCTAACATCTACACTGCAAAAGTAGTTTTTGTTAACAGCGTGGCGTGGAATAGTTGGATAAAGCCAATTAATTCGTTCTAATCAACAAATTATATTTCTTTCACATGTTCGGGGAAATCGATTACATTAATTAAACCGTTATTGTTGACGGTTACGAGGATAAAGTTTCTAATTAATTTACTTTTTATTAGCGGTGATCAATTTTTTTTCTTTAACTTATTACAAATTGCACATGATTAAAACATTATAACCTAGCATTAAGATTGTTATTGGATAATTTTGTAACTCATAGTCATTGTCAAAAATAGTCCACGCTTTCATCGTAAAAGTAGAAATTCCACTTTTACCTACGTCACCAAAACTAGTCAACACTGTCATTTATTCACAAACAGCCAACAAGTTTAAATTATAGCTTAGACAATTTATTTCTCACACTAGGGTGATAATTAGAAGGGAAACAATAATTAGAAGTAGGAACTCAATGAATAAATACTTGTTAGCTCACAAACCATGTTTATGGTAGTCCAAGTGTCTGAGTAGAAGAGGGTGATTCGCTGACCCGATCACGCACAAAACGCGGCGTTTCTGACGCCACTGCATGACTACACGTTACCTGACGCCAAGACACTCAACCTCACCGTAACGCAACGTCAACGTCACACAACGTCATTGTCACACAACGTCATTGTCACACAACGTCATCGTCGCACAATCAAAATATCCTACAGCTGATGTTTCGACATTTCACAGTCAGCTTAGACGCCCACACTGGACATTCTGTTTAAGCTGCTAAGTAAGATTTTCTTCCAAAATTAGACTGCATCTAATCACCTGCAGAGATGAAAGTTGTGAACGAGAATAGGCGCTAAGGCGAAGTGCCTACTTGTGATTTAAGTGTATATTGTTTCACCATCACGTACAGAGTACTATAGTGCAGTGCATAAAGTATACTCGCATTTGCTGTTTATATAATTAATTAAACCTTTATAGAGTCAGACATGTTTAATCCTTATGCTGGACATGTTTCTAACACAATTTTGATCTACGATCAGTAGCATTAGGTTTGTAAAACCAAAACATAGCTCAACCAACGTTTGTCAGATTGCAATGAACTACAAACAAACAAACAAAAGGTACATTTTTATAGCATCCAACCTCAGGTTCCGACATCTTTTATACCATAAGGTTTTTTTTTACTAAAGTGGATAATATAAAATTTTCACATACATATAATCACGCATTGTACAATAAGTAAACGAGTAGATAATTTTGTAGTTTCGTAAGCATTTGTAAAAAATGGTTCATTCCAATATTTTACTGAATCTAAATTTCTTTAGACTATAATATAAAATAAAATTGATTAACTATTACATTTTAACAGTAAAAATGGTAAATTATAGCATTACATCACAAAGTCAAGACACACAAAAAAGATAAAAGAAAAAACCATGGTTGGTAGTGTTAACGTTTTAATACGTCCGAGGCTAAGTTATGTTAATTTATTGACTCAAGTGAACGTGAACTCGAGTTGAAACTAGTGAACTTAACTGTGTGGAAGTAATTAAATTATTTACATATTTATTTTGAGAGTTAACGTTGTGAACACTGTTATATATTATTATATCTGTTAGTCTGGACTCATTAATTAATTTTATTTCTATTTACAGCTGATGTAATATTTTCAATTCTAAGTTTGAGGAATGAATAAAAACAAGACATTATTTTTAGTTCTTACAATTATGTGTTATAATTATTTAATTCAATAAGTACGTAACAATGGCGACTCAGAGGTGAAAATAAAAAGATTAGGCATTACTTACAAGCTTGAAGAGAACAGGACATTCTAAATGGATAATCAAGAAGTGACTGAACATAACAAAGCAATATTGGAAACATTACAAGCCCAAACTGCTGCTCTTGCCCATTTAGTAAGACAACTTGCAAGTCATAGACTAGAAAACAATGGGGAAGACAGTAAAGTCACAACACCTATCTTAAATTCTTCTGTAACCTTTGAATCTTTTGATGAAAAAGTGGAAACATTCAAATCTTATAAAGAGAGATTAGAAAACTTCTTTGAACTGAAAAAGTTACACGGAGATTCAAATGAAATCAAGGAAACAAAAGCAAGAATATTGATAAATGCACTCGGTGCTAAATATTATTCCCTTCTATCAAGTTTAACAGCACCTGACCTTCCATCTTCAAAAGACTATGAAACCTTGACTGATTTACTGGAGAAAAAGCTCTGTCCACAGACAAATGTTCTCACAGAACGACACAAATTTTTATCAAGAGAACAAGGTACTGATGAATCAATTTCTCAATACATTACAGTTTTAAAACAACTATCTATATCTTCAAAATGGAATTGCCAAGAAAAAGATTGTGGGAAACCAGTAAATAGCATTTTGCAAGCCCAATTTATTCGTGGACTTCGTGACAGTGAAATTCGGGAACAGATTCTCCAGCAAGGAAACGAAATCAGTTTTGAAAAAGCAGTTGAAATTTCACTAGCAATTGAAGCTGCTAAAATACAAAACAATTTATACAGTACCGATACAGATGTTAAACAAATTTCTAAATCCAGATCTTTGAAAATTGTGTCTCGTTTCGATTCTATGAGAAATAAAGCTAGAAAAAGTCAACAATCATCTAGAAACTTCAAGAGAAGAAGTCTGCTTACAGAACTTGGATTAGAAAATACGTGTTTACGCTGTGGGAAGAATAATCACAAAGCATCAGATTGTAGATCCAAGAACCTTTATTGCAAATCTTGTGATAAGCAAGGCCACATAGAGAAAGTCTGCATTTCATCTCTTATAAGGCAGCCAATAAAGCAAGTACAAGAATCAGAATCTGAAAGAAGCGACGTAGATTCTGAATATGACTGCAATCAGGTAAAAACTGTACCTATTCATTACAATTTAGGTGAACCTCGAGACGATCCTTTTGTAGTCACAGTCAAGGTTGGTGGAAGCTCAAAACAATTTGAAATTGATTCTGGCAGTCAAGTTACTATAGTATCATTAACTGATTTTCAAAGTTTGAAACTGAATTGTGAGTTGAAACCATCAAATGTAAGGTTTCGCTCATATTCAAATCAATCTTTTTCACCAATAGGCGTATCAAGGGTACCAATTTCATTCAAACAGATTAAAACTCATGGTAATTTGTATGTTGTAAAAGGGAACTACACTCCTATATTAGGTAGAGACTGGATTAGAAAACTAAACGTACAAGTATCAGCGGTTAATTTAATAAATACTGGTAACCGTTTGGACCCAGACAAGAATAATATCGAATCAATCAAAACTGAACTCTTAAACAAGTACAAAGATGTATTTCAATCAAATATAGGTGTCATTCCAAATTTCAAATGTTCTTTAAAACTGAAAGAAAATGCAAAAACCATATTTATGAAGCCTAGACCTATTCCTTATGCCTTGCTAGACAAAACTAAAAGAGAAATACAATCCTTAGTTGATCAAGGGGTCCTAGAAAAAGTTGATCACTCGGCGTGGGGTACTCCAATAGTTATTGTTCCTAAGCCAGATCAATCTGTAAGGATCTGTGCAGATTATAAAATTACACTAAACCCTCAACTAGAAGATACTCAATATCCTATTCCCAGAATCGAAGATCTTTTAAATAAATTAAATGGAGGAAAATACTTCTGTGTTTTAGATCTCCATAAAGCTTATTTACATGTACAGTTAGAAGAAGAAAGTCAAAACTATGCTGCAGTTTCCACTCCATGGGGAACTTACAAAGCAAAACGACTCTTTATGGGTATCACAAATGCACCAAAAGAGTTTCACAAAATCATTGACCAGGTAGTATCTAACTTAGATGGAACTATTGCATATTTTGACGACTTTCTTATTCAAGGGCATTCTTTTGAAGAGTGCTATCAAAGACTAGAAAAGTGTCTCCAGACGTTGAGGAAATATGGTTTACATGTAAACATGAATAAGTGCAAATTGTTTCAATCTGAAATAAATTACCTCGGACATCGTATAACAAGTCAAGGTGTCACTAAATGTCAAAATAAAATAGAAGCTGTTACAAAAGCACCTCGTCCAACTAATGTAGAGGAAGTTAGATCATTTCTCGGGTTGGCACTGTACTATGCGAAGTTCATTCCAAATGCATCTTCAATAATTCATCCATTAACTCAGCTTCTAAAGAAAGATGTTAAGTTCAAATGGAATAACAAATGTGAAAACGCTTTCAATCAAATCAAAGAAGAAATCACAAGTGAAAGAGTGTTGACTCCATTCAATCCGGACTATCCTGTTACGTTAGCTACGGATGCAGGACCTACTGGTCTTTCAGCAGTACTGTCCCATGTCATAAATGGTCAAGAAAAACCCATCGCATTTGCTTCCAGATCCTTAACTAAAAGTGAAACGGCTTATAGTCAACTTGACAAAGAAGCCACTGCTGTGTATTGGGGTATTAAGAGATTTTACCAGTATCTTTACGGCAGAAAATTTATATTGATTGTAGATAACAAGCCACTTCAACAAATATTCAATCCAAGGAAAGCCATGCCAGTCATCTCAGCACATCGATTATTAAGGTACGCCCAATTCTTAAGTGCATTCGATTACGAAATCAAACAGAGACCATCAAAAGAACATACAAATGCAGACTACTTTTCTCGAAATCCAATTCCTCTGGATGTAAAGTTGGTGAACTTCCTTGAAGACTCATACAAGGTAAATCAGACAACTCTTGACATGATTACAGACACCTCAGCTATTACCGCAGACACAATCAGATTAGAGACAAATAGAGACCATGAATTACAAAGCCTTAAAAGAAAGCTTCTTGAAGGAGAAATAAAAAATCCAGAATTCACCCTTCATTCTGGTATTATTATGCGAGGGTCAAGGGTTTACATCCCTAAAATACTTCAACCAACAGTACTAAAAGAATTACATTCATCTCACATTGGAATAGTGAAAATGAAGAGCATTGCTAGATCATTATGTTATTGGCCTGGCATAGATGCTGCAATCGAAAGCATGGTAAAATCATGTAAAAGCTGTGCTGAAGTAAAAAACAATCCAGTCAAAGCCCCTCCTCACATTTGGGAAGAACCTCAAGAAAACTGGCAAAGGATTCACATGGATTATGAATGGATACATGGATTATGGATAGTGGGATCCGGCCCTTTCAAAAATCACTATTTCTTTGTGGTTGTAGATGCCAAATCAAAGTGGCTGGAAGTAAAAATGTCCTCAAAAGCCCCTACCTCAATAACAACAATACATGCACTGGATGACCTATTTTCTCGATATGGACTTCCTTACACCATTGTTTCTGACAATGCTTCTATATTCAAGTCTGATGAGTTCACTAAATTCTGTCAGGATAACGGGATAATACAACGTTTCTGTGCACCAAACCATCCTGCAACAAACGGTCTGGCTGAGCGATCAGTACAAAACTTGAAACAAAAACTCAAAGCAATGACTGAAGATACAGGAAGTCTGATGGAAAAGCTGAATCTTTTCTTATTTAAGTACCGCTCAAGCCCTCTTAACAATGGTAAAACGCCTGCAGAACTATTTATGAACAGGACTATACGTACTAGGTTACATCTCATACGTCCTATGGGAAATATAACAAGAAAAATACCTGATGATCATTCTGCCAAAATAAGATTACTAAATCCAGGAGATAGAGTTCAAGCCATAAACTATGTAGGATCTACACAGTGGAAATTTGGTACAGTTTTACAACGTTTGGGAAAACTTCATTATATCATCTTATTAGACAATCAAAACAAAATAAAGAGACATATTAACCAGCTCAGAAAAACACAGGTTGAAGCTAGTGGGTTATCAAAAACACCAAGATATTTTCATAGATACCAAGAAGCAACCCAAATCATACCAAGTCAAACAAATGTTTGTAGCTCTCCAAATGTCTTGCCATGGAACACGCCTTTAGGGGATCCTGCACCATCAAGTCCCTTTTCTCCTCAAATCTTACCTCAGCCTCCAATGGATTCCTCAGAGATAACCACATCTGGATCAAACATGGATTACACAGTGTCAGAGCCACCTGTGGGTGCTAACCAACAAAACATTGAAGAACCTTCAGCATATATTGAAAATATTGTAGAACCACCTGTTCATAACCAACCACCATAGCAGTTAAGACGATCTTCGAGAATAAGGAATTTTAAGAAATGTAGTTGTTGCAAGTGAATGATGAACTAACGTTGAAGTCAAGTGGGGGAGAACTTTTATATATTATTATATCTGTTAGTCTGGACTCATTAATTAATTTTATTTCTATTTACAGCTGATGTAATATTTTCAATTCTAAGTTTGAGAAATGAATAAAAACAAGACATTATTTTTAGTTCTTACAATTAATTATGTGTTATAATTATTTAATTCAATAAGTACGTAACAAACACACGGCCCAAGACTGAGCTGCGGGTGTTGATATTTATAGTTGGGGTCGGTCATGCTAGCCGTGCGAAAATAAAACAGACGCGATTTCTTTCAGAAATAAATTATTACACCTTCAGCCAAGTATAATCGACATTGGAACACTTTCAACACGACATCTTACAACATGTAACAGAAAAGATACTGAAGAAATTCACAACACAAAAGAGAACGTATTCTACAACGTTTTTCTATATTTGTATGAAGTAGTTATCGATTTACAGTACACACAAAGTCCAGTACAACTTGGGACTTGGAACCCCTTTTCAGTTTTCATACGAATGTATAAGCGTTCTCCAAACATGGTCAATTTAAGTTGCAATGGAAAACGTCTGGCATAACCGACTATCGTTAGTCAACAATTAGACTGTAATCATATACGGCAGCATTAGTGAAACCTGTAGCATCATATGAGAAGAGGGGATGAGTTCGAATTTTGAATAGTTAGCATATACAAAATAACATTTTTTAGTTTGAATTGAGTTTATTTTAATACGTGGAAAATGTAATAATTTCAAACCATTACATTTATTACATCTTAGGCAATATTAAGTACGAATAAGTACGTAAATCACTGAAGCATAAAAGCAACAAAACAATTTGAACCAGCACTGAACAACCAAGTTTCGCTCCCAGGTCGAGTCGATAGACTGGGATGATGCATCATCTACGGCCATTTACCAATCACACTACTCCTGGTATTTTTAAATTACAGAGATTTTTACACGACAAGATTTAAAAGAACGAATTTACACATAGTTTATATCATACTTAAAGCTCAGCAACATATTTATATAACAATTTTAGGTCTTTAATCAAGTTTATGCGGTAAAATATATAAACGTTTTAGTTTAGTTTTAAAACTATACTACATTAATTAAGAATACCTTCTCATCAAACGCAAAGAGTAAAATAGACAAAACCATTGTCTAGCAAATTATTTTTTAATGTCCTTTGTAACAAGGTAACAATTATGTAGGCTATGTAACATTTTAACAAGTAAATAGTGCGCGCAATAATTTTATTACAAAATGTAATTCGACCTAATAAATCGTAAAAAACAAATCTGAAAGTATATTCTAGCCTATTCAACGATTTTTTTGTCTCAACTATCAATATTAAACATCAATATTAGCAAAGTAAACGGTGTACTGGACAATGTACATTCCAAGGATGTATTAAAGATCAAAAGCATTCTTTGTAGAGAGGAAAGGTAAAGTAGGAACATAAGTGGAGGGCCAAATGAGGCGGGGGATGAGGGTGAAATATAACTCTGCTAGGCGAGGGAGTGAGGGGTGAGGATGCACAGTTATCGACTCGGGGCTACAAAGCTCGGCCTTTAAATGTCAAGGTCGTGGTCCTTCCGCCACAACCGGCTAAAATATCAGTAACATTTAACTAATCGCAAATTATTAAGAACACCAACAGAATCTACGATACCTTTATATTTTCAGAGATAAACACATTAGGAATCAAATTCTAGATTACTCATCGTCTGTGTTCTTAGATATAATTCTTAAAGTTGTGTTAGTATCAAAATTGATTCCCTACACATTCCAATTACGATATTTAGAAAAATGTGGATATAATGCTACTAGATTTGTATATATTCAGGTTGTGTCGTCATAAAACTGCGAAGTTTTTGCAATCTGAGGATAATGCATCACTAAAACCTAGGCCTGCGTGAATTTGACAAAGCGTCTGTTCTAAGTGACAACTTATCGTTAATTGACAGTTTTTTTAGACCAATCGTCGAAACAGTATAATGTAGTTCCTTGTTTGCAACATAAATTAAAAACTCTAACTTTATTTTGTTCTTCATTAGTCAAGAGCTCATGAACATTATTTCTTGACTAATGTTTATAGCCTAATCGTATAATTCATTGATATAGATAAACATTTGTAAAACGAATTCGCAAACTCGCCAATTACAAAACACATGACGTAACAAAAGCGCACGCTGATTTCGCAAGTCTCTGAGACATTCTAGAAACTCTTGTTATCTAACTAGTCGCGCGCTCAAATTGTCAACCTCGCGCATGCGCAAAGTCTGCTGTCACTAACACACACTCACTATCACTCACACACTTGCAGCGGCGGCGGGACGGATTTGAACACGCGGCTAAAAATAGTGTGCGAATAACCGGCACTACGACTGTTTGGTATACGGCGGCACTGATATTAACACTATATGAACACAGGAACACTAGAATGTTTGCGTAAATCAAAATATGTAAATAATAGTGTTAACATGGGGTGCGGGCGTGGTTACACCGAACGCCACATGACTGCGCGGCGGTCGAAGTGACGTCACGGTAAGGATAGATCCGACGAGTAGAGCGACGCAGGCGCGACTGTGACGACGACGGTCCTCCACACACACCGCACACCACCTCGCGGCTACCATATGACGTCATTTGCGGGGCGGCGTATAGTGTACAGTGCACAGACTTATTGTATACATGCCATTGCCAACTAGCAGATTAGGCATATCCCCTATTGATTTTTCATTTTAATGAAACGAGTGAAGAGAATTGTAGGGTTTGTTCTGTGTGTTATGTGCAGAGCGTTTTGTTGCTTACTATTTATCTTACATTATTTAACTTCCAACTTTGCAACATAGCTGTATGGGTGTGTTGTTAGAAATTCGAGTCTCGTACTTCAATGTGAGAGGAAAAGGTTCATTCCTAGCATGCCCATAAAAATAGTTCATATTTTTGACCACTATTCCCTTAAAAGCGTGTTTAAATGCTGTCATGCAAAAATTACAATGGTGTAGACACTAAAAATCCCTTCCTTATAGATCATCTTTGGGGTGATGAAGATAGTTTCAAGGAATTTAAACCAGCAAAGTAAGTGTACAATTAGAAGGAGTTTCGTTGTTTTGGTTAATATTTCCCGTTAATTAACTAAATTGTATTGCTTGACAACGAGTTCTGTTGTATACACAAACTAAACCTCATATTATCGAAACTCAGAGTAAAATATAATTTGGATAGTTGCTCGCTTTGTGACTACAAGTGACTTGATGAATGTGTTTTATTTGAATAAAATGCTACACCTGGTTCATAATGATGAATGTCTACCTTGGCCTTGGTATTTAAAAGCCAGTGGTAGCAAGCTACAAATTCATAAAGGATATTCTGCCGCATTACAATAGTCACTGACATTTAGCTAGTTTAAATGTTATCTGTTTGTATTATAGTGAACTAAAGCTTACGTTGGCACTTAAAAAAAAATCTAATTTCGAAAACAATGGTAAGATTGTGAGCTAAAATTGGAAATTATCTTCCAATAGTCAGCCGTAAAAATTAACTCCTATATGACAGCAGCACATTGATTCGAGAGCTTAACTCTACGAGGTTTACTGGTTTACATTCATTTGTATTTTAAAACTGGCTACATTCTTAATATGGGAAATGCGATGACTACTTCTCCCATAATCAAAGGTATTCAAGGATTTTCGTAAGGAATGTATTACACATATTTTCTGAACATTAAGCATAATATCCACCGTCATTCATTGAAGTCTTGGCAATCGCATCAACCACCAGGATACGCACTAACCCAAATTCAATTCAATTCCAATTCCATAGACCAAGTCACATTTCGACAGTAGAGTAGTCCACTCCCAATCAAGTCTCCGTATAATTTCCCTTATCAGCTGAGCGTTTACTGATAACAAGAACGAGCTTGTATGAACATGGATATCTTGTCTATTATAAGTAGGCTATAGTACTTTACCAGATTACAGTCAGTATAAATTCAATCGTTCAAGAAATTTAACTTATGACGATACAATTGATGTTAAACCTGCAATACAACGACTACACTTGAAAATCTCTACTGTACTAATATTAGCTGATTTTCAAAACAGCGGAACAATCTACTATTTTGAATTATTTAAAAAGACAGTACGGCATTTTCACTATTAGGTCATCATCATATTGTAAAATGTGAATAATTTTTTAAAGTGATTTATGTCAGGTTTAATTACATTTCAGTTCGATGATTTTATAATTACACAATTTCTCATATTTCATTATAAACAACAGGACACTATTTACTCCTTCGCTCCTTTAAATATACGAGTGTGATTATGAACTAATTGTTTCATGTTAACAAAATATAAGTGGTGGTGTAGTAATAAGAAATACATATTGAACTACAGTATCAACATATATCCAATTTACCGGACAAAAATATGATACCTAGAATGTTTTTTTCAGATTACCCATTTAAGGCTACTAAATTAACAAAGGAAACGATTTATCTAAAAGTTAGTCTAGTGTTTTATCTAGTAGGTAGGTTTTTGGTTACTGAGCTTACAGTACTTACTCTCCTAGTTTTTGGCACTAGGATAGTTTGAAACAATGCATAAAGTTCTACAGTTTTCGTGTAAGAAATTAATAAGAAATAGTATCTCAGGACATTCTGTCAGAGGCTAAATTCAACTTAAGTTAATTTTGAAACTAAAACTGATAAAACCATTTTAACCTGATCCATCTGGGTAAAAATAATATTAACAATACATCGGTGACCAAAATGAAACTGTAGGAACTACTAATGAAACCTCCGACTACTGAAATCATAAATAGAGTAGCCAGTAGTATCTGCAAGTAAGGATCCCAGGATATCTCCTGAGCACATAACACACCACATCTGGCAGTGATAATATATCTAGCAAGTCTAATCCTAACGAATGGCCCACTCGGGCAGTGATAACTTTCCTGCTATACGCCACTTATACTACCCGAAACTGCACTTAAGTCTGCTTAGTACCGTCTGGGAATTAATGCTCTATACATCTATTGAGTTTTTCAGGTGAGGAGAACTTGAGGTTTACCATCTTTAAGTATTCAACTACGTATGTGTGATAGTTGGGTGTACGATAAGATTTCTCCCTCTTACGAAACCACCTCCTAACACAGTGTTATAAATCGTTATATACATTTTTCGTCACTACATCCGTCAAAAGGTTTGTAATGCGGTTTATTGTAGAAATATTATAGAAGTAAGGAACTGAATATTTAAAAACTCGTCAAGTATGAACTGTAAACTTTACGACTTCTTATACAGGTTTTTAGTTACGTTGTTAATTTGAAACAATCTATGGTATGAGGTTATTCTAGTAACAAGGTTATTTCGTGTCATAGATATTAATTTACCCCTTGGTGCTATGGCATCTCAATGAGATTTGTAAAATGTACTTATAAACTAAATTTCTGCTACCGAGTGTCGTGTAACCGAGGTTATACTTAACTTCTTCGGTGACTTTAAATCCAAATAGATCCCAAAGTAAACTCTTACTTTCCCAGAGGAAGTAATTTACTCCAGTTTATGGTCCCTGCTTCTGTAACTACCTGTACTGAGGACAACTGCACTTGTTGCGCTTCCAGTTTGTGTGCCAATGTATGGATACTGCTCAACTATATTGGTCTGTGTAAACCTATAGTACAGCAATCCGACTTTCAAAAATTGGTACCTTATACAACTATGAAACTACAACAATCATCCTTAAGTGAAATGTTTCCAGAAGTTAAAATCTTCAATTTCAACACGTTGAAAACTAAAACCAAATGTCAAATCCACATCTGCATGTAAAATATTGGTTTGTGATAATGTCAATATGATTTACAAGTACACTAGCTATTGAGAGTTGTGTGTTTAGTGTCCGGAGGTCACTATTACCACACAATGTTGCCGGCCAGACTGGACCAGACCACTCTAATTGACAAAACCGTGTTCCTACTGTTTGTAAGCTCAGATCTAACCAGTGGTCACATGGATGACACTTTACACAGCTACTTTACACTTAACAAAACTACAAGATCCGGTCCACTTGTCATGAGGATAATTCTAGGGAACATGATTGCCTGGAGCGGTCGTCAAACAACGTTAGTGTTTCTGCATATTTGTTCTACAACCCTACTTTATTTTTTATTTATGTGTATGGGGTTATCATACCATTAAGATTATGAATATGAATGTATGAATTATTGAGTAGTGACCACAAGAAGATTTTTGTGATTATTAAATGAAAATCACTAAGAGCATACCTATGGTAGACCCATTTTAATTGTCCGTACAAACATCGACATGCCAAATATATTTAAAAACTATGCACTGTGACGATATACAGTAAAATAAAAATAAAAAGCTATAACATGTATTTCGCTTAATTTATTCGAAAGCGATGTCTATGGTGTTTTATCAAAACTTTTAATACCAATTTTCCAATTATGGGTCTGTATATTTTATCAACTTTAAATATTTTGCAATTAAAAGCTACGGATTATATAAGGATTTTACTACACATCGTTGTATCACGTTTTGAACGCAAATTATTTCAACGGTTTACAGGGTAGACCTATGGTTGTGATAAACAGAAAGTCTCAAAATGATCTTACAAGTAATCTACTCATCACACCAAGCCGGAAGCCCAACCACAGAGGGAACATGAACATACTTTTTGGCCATTCAGTTTCTTAAGCTCATTACGATACTCTTTGTTATTATCAATTGTGCATGTACACGATGATACAACATTTTACCACTCTATAGTTTGGCGTCATCCAACAGTCTCCTCTACTAGAATGTAGAATGCACGCGACTTGACCATGTTCCCTGTATGTCGTGTCAGCGCTATGTCGTGACATACAGCCATACCGCCGCATGCACCTGACATACTTGCACCTCAACTCTGATGATACGCCACCGGCGCCGGTTGTTGTATGCTGTAGTTGTTGTTTATTACAGACCACTGTACCACGCGCAGCCGAGTACCGAGCTATGTGTTAATGTGGTAAACATCACCAGTTAACGAACTGAATGAACGTCTTACAACACTATTTCCTGGTAGTGTACTGTCGTAGTAGATCAACAACTCGCATGGTCCTTTATACTTAAGCCTCGTCTACACTTGCAGTGTTGTCTGTGTGTACTGTACATTGTCACCCAACTCTTGCTGTGTTCACTTGTATCTTGCTATGTTACCATATATTCTACCTACAATTTATTCTGTGTGTTTGTAGACATTCCCAAACAAATGACAAACACGAGGCATGATAGAGGTGTTTTATATCAAGCCTCCATGTGTGGACATGGATACAGCGATACAACCCACAATGCTGAGTGATTGTTATAACTCGTCTGGCAATCTTAAGATGCTCAATTCTATCCTGATAAAAGTCAGTAGCTTAGTGAAAGTTCGAACATCAGATGGCATTAGTCAGTAGGTATCAATTGTCTTGGCAAAAGAACCATTTTTAATCTTGGGGGGAGAAGGGTGATTCAACGACATATTATTCCAATCTAATTTTACTATAATCCGCAGTGTTTAACTTATTGTTTGTTGTAGTAGTGCTTTAGCAATAGTTTCGCCTATTACTTAATCTACCATCCTCGTGATTTGGAAATATAAAGTATGCAAACATTGATACCATTTCTCTGAGGACGCAAAACAATATAACATGTACAGAACTTGACAGTTGGTAGACACTTTGAAAATGTCAACAAAGCTTTCTGAATGAAAAATTATCATAGATACAGTAGAACACTAAAAAACGACTAAATGAATGAACAATTGCAACGTTATAAAGATTTAAGTAAAGTATATAAATATAAATAAAATTGAGTTATGAATAAAAGACGAGCAAACCGTTTAAGAGGATCATCCTCTCAAAATGGCTACAAAACACTGAAACTATATGTAAAGATACGGGTAAGGGTGGTTTTCAATTAAGTGTAAATCCGCCGTCACGTTAAATTACACATAAAAGAGCCTGAAATGGTCTAATCTGAATATCTAATACAAGTCGATATCTCGGCTACGGCCCCGCCCCGGCTAGTGCCCTCAACTTCTTCGATTTTCCGATGAAATCTGCATAAAATGTTTGTAGCCAGACAAGAATAGGGCTTAATGGGGCCCCAGTTTATCGAAAACATATTTGCAAAGTTATATCAGATAAAATAAATGTCTTTAGAGCAGGAAAATTTTACCTGTTGCATCCTATTCTTGTATTCCTCTTCGGAAATGGTTTTGAACGGACTTAACTTTAATTCGGATTTGAAATTTAGTTAATACGTAAGTAATTTAGAGATCCATACTAAGTTCAGAATAACATTTCTTTAGCGGCATTATTGCAATCGTGTCCAGGTTTTCGTTTAAATCTAATGACAACTGACGCGATTCTTACTATTTCTGGATCAAATTTAAATATTGAAGAAAATTAATTGACCATTACTCCAAAGACATATATTTCTGAACATGTGCTCATTTAATTAATGTTTATATTTCGTTAAGAGTATGATAATGTGAAAATATAAAATTTGTACAACCTGTGTAAACAGTACATCAATTCATTGCAATTATATATTTCCAAAGAAATTATTTAATTAGCATAAAATAACCTTATATTAAAGGATAAAAGACTAGCTAAATGTAAGGATGTATTTTCAAAGATTCTCACAGACTTAATGGTTACTTGTTTGAAAGTTGATATTTCAGTAACGTCCTCAAAATCAATACTGCGCTGTGCAATACGAATGATAAAGTAGTCCCTTGTCTGGGATATTTCCCATCGCTCATAGTTGTCCATAGCTAACAGAAATGTTTTACTATTCAATGTCACACACACGGTAAATAATAACAGATTTTGCCTTGGTTATTTTCCGCCTAATCTATTTAAGACAATCAAGCACACATTGGTGCGTTGTTCAAACTGAATATTTATTAAAGGGAGTATATAACGTAGTAATATTACCTACAAACTTTAATTTTCACCAATGAATAACAACTGTTTATTAGCTAGAACTATTGAGCAACAGCCTAATGATCAAGAAAAGTTGCAATTATTAAAAAGCAACTTACTTTTCTCAGGATAGAACCAGCTACCTAATCATGAAGCACCTACCGGATTAATCATAAAATTAATCTAAAATATTAATCTAAAATTAAGTCAACTAATGATTCAACCATTAACGATGGATTTAAACAATTAACCATTTACTATGGATGCGACACTCAAACCGGCCAATCAAATCAAACATCAAGCCCCAAACTACACTAATACATCAGAATGTTCTATAACACAAAAAACAACCATACACGAATCATGTATCCACAGATACATCATAATGGCCACAATCATCCGACGACCTCGTCAAATCATGCCGTACTACCAAGAATGAAGGGCAAAGACCCGATGATACCGAGGAACTCCTCTACCGGCGTCGCGTCGGTACGACGTCCAGCGTCCAGCCGGGGGAATGACACTACAGCATTGCTGTGAAAAACAGTAGGATCAGCAGAATCGCGATGGGAAAGAGATGAAGCGTGAACATGATACGACTCTCGTGACCGGCCTGCGAATATGAGGCAATGCATTGCTCAAAGTATCACAGCTATGTATCTCGATACATTACGAACATCAAAACCCCGCCCTTAGTAACGACGAGAAACCATGTAGACGTGCCAGGCTTAACGTCAGGTCAATGTGTAAATTAACTTTTCCTACAGTCACCTAAGAAAATGGGCTTCCTTGCACTGATTATAGTACAGAAAGTTGCTAATTGCTGTATTTACTTACTTTTACCGTTTATTTTATTTTATTTTTTAATTTTTGCCACACTCTTTTTTGCCACACACCAGTTTTGCAACCAAACAACACAAAACAGCGTGCTTTTATTAGGCACGTAATCCATGTACGCTTGGAAATAGGTTGGCAACACGATACTACGAATACGATTAGCTGGTCCAGCGTTTCCCATTTCGTTCAACGCTTGGATTTAACCTATTGTCGGGACCACATAAGTTTGCAGTTGAGGGAGGAGCCTATTTACCATATGGTTTTGAATGAACCAATAAGAACCGTGCGGTGTTGCCAAATCTAATAATACCAGCTGATTTGAAAATATTACTTTGTATATTTAATAAGTGTTGTCAATGGGCGATGTGGCAACGTCGCACTAGACTTGTCTTGTGATTGGCTGCTACCAACTGCAAACTTACGTGGTCCCGTCAATCTAAAAACGTGTTACAGTATACAGTATAACGGTTATGAACTCTATGATGTTGATTAACTATTTAAATAAATTATACTTCTTACCCGTGAATGTTTATGTTTCACAGAAATATTATTATTATTGATCATTTATAAAAATTTACAACTTACTACAAATTATATCCTCTACAATGTTTTTAAATACAAGATTGTTAGAAAAGAATTCATATTATCAACTAAATCGTAGATTTATATTTCCTTCGAGGATTTGTTTTAAGATCAACGACAAAAAATTTTTATTTTATTTGTATATTACCCTAATGTTATGTACAAGATGAAGATCTCGTGAAAACCATTCTTTATAAACCAATATTTCATCCAGTTCGTCCTTTCAGTCGAAGAAAAGAGTAGGAAGAGTAGCTACCGCCAACTCAGTGATGAAAGTTTGAATTTATTTGTTTTGGTGAAACCAACGAATGAGACGTATTCCGAAACCCCAGGGAACTGCGTCTGAATGAAAATAACGCCGCCATGCAAAAGCCACAAATTAGTGGTTTAGTATAAGTCCCGCATTATAATGATCTGTGTATGTACAGGGTGTTTTTTTAAAAACTTGCATCTTTATTTATGTAAAAACCGCAATAGATAGAAATATGCAGTTTGCGGGAATCATCTATTGACGTAGGGGGACCAATTTATTTGAATTCAACGTTACATTCACATTCCCCCCCTTTCCCCCCCTGCCACCAACTTATTTTTTTTAAATAGCAAGGTACCCCTTGTGACATATCAAATAAAAGAGCATAAAAAAAGAAAATGTTTGATGACAAAAAATTGAAAATCGGTTCATAAATTTGTGAGATATTCCCCCCCTCACCCCCCCGGAACTTAATTTTTTTTTAATAGCAAAGTACCCCTTGTGACATATCAAATGAAAGAGCATGAAAAAAGAAAATTTTTGGTGAAAAAAAATTTAAAATCGGCTCATGAATTTGTGAGATAATCACCCCCCTTTTCCCCTACCCATAACTTGTTTTTTAATAGCAAGGTACCCGCCCTTGTGACATATCAAATGAAAAATAAATTTCGCCAAAATTTTTCTTTTTTCATGCTCTTTCATTTGATATGTCACAAGGGGTACTTTGCTATTTAAAAAAAATTAAGTTCCGGGGGGGTGAGGGGGGAAATATCTCACAAACTTATCAACCGATTTTCAATTTTTTTTCATCAAAAATTTTCTTTTTTCATGCTCTTTTATTTGGTATATCACAAGGGGTACCTTGCTATTTAAAAAAATTAAGTTGGGGGCAGGGGGGGAAAGGGGGGGAATGTGAATGTAACGTTGAATTCAAAACAATTGGTCCCCCTACGTCAATAGATGATTCCCGCAAATTGCATATTTATATCTATTGCGGTTTTTACATAAATAAAGATGCAAGTTTTTAAAAAAACACCCTGTATAAATATTTATATCAATCAGCTTTTCCAAGTTAGTATTGGAACAGACAATAGTGTCTGTTGTGTCAGTTTGTTTAGTTGAAGTGAGGAGATTTTGTGCATATCTTTCTTGGTGAACATAACCACCGAAGAGTTGCAACTCGTAAAATTCAACATAAAATAAATTAGGAACATTCATTTGACAGCGCACTTTAGACGTAACCTAAAACACATTTTAAAAACATGTTTAGAATTTTACAATACGATTAGAAGTCTACTTGCACTATTTAACATCGATGACTCCACATAAAAGCTAGTTATTGGATATACCAAGGGTGTGACACAAATGGTAGTAATTTGTGAAAAACAGACGGGGAGAGGAAGTCGATATGTAAAACTCGACAGTCGTTAAGCTCCAAGCAGAGCAGGGGGTTGAAGCGGACAGTTTTCATATTTTCACCAAAGGGCGCGAGTTCGAAATAACTCCGTGGTTATATAACGCCGGTTGTTTATGCAAGAACCGAGTGCTTTATTTGGAACCTCTGATTCCCTGTCGGACCACGACTGTGTGTTCTGGCGGTGTATTTGTGTAAGACGCAGTTGTGTTTCCCGATATAACGGCGATAAATACAGGGAGAACACTGGTGTCAAGCAGTCATGCGAACATGGTTGTTTGGATAAGGAAATTAATTGTGTGCAAACCTTGGTATGGATTCTGCGAAGTAGTTTGTATATACTGTACGATGTTCCATCAGTGTTTAGATATTTTCAGTACTCGCAGTGCGAAATCTGATCAAATTGAGTCGTCTCCAACATCATTGATTTTGTATTTTCCTTTTAAAATATTCTTTGGTTTGGTGTACAAAATCCTATAGAATTCGCTTACAATGATTTCAAAAGTTCGAGACCTTTTCCTATGGTAAATAATAATAATTATACGTATTATTGTTATTGCAGAATATAAAAGGAAAACACCTCGTTTGGATTTACTCAACTCTACTACATACAGTATGGCAACTACAAGAAAAATATAAAGTGACTCCTACTTCTATTAGACTCCGACTATTTTCAACTACGCCCATATAGTATAGCACATGTATCTAAAACTGACCATTGGATTGGCATGTCTACTACTACAGATCTGTGTATACCGAAGTTGACATCCTATCTTCAGGAAAACTTTGTTGCCAAGTTTACAATATAAAAACATATTTTCCCATGTTACTTTAATTGCTATGACAAAGATTGCTGTAGATTCAGTTTGGCTTGGTTACTAATTTGGATTATTTCCCAGAAATCAGGCATTTACATAAGTGCCAAGTGCACTCTGTCGGTTGAATGTCTACCTACTAATCCGCAGTCAAATATAGAAGCCGTGGCAGAGGCGGCAATGCAACGTCACCATTTTATCTCAGCTGTTGTAGTTGTAAATCACACAGAAGGAGTTAGTGCAGATAATTACAACTACATTTTATCGCTACAGTAAGCCACCGAGATAACAGATAAGCGCTTCTTCCTCTTCTTATCTCTAGGTAAGCGTTGTTATCAGCTGGTTGCGACTGAGAGCAGACGACGCCGAGATGTAACAGTTGTACCAACTTGTTACAGGAGAGACTTTACACTAATAGTAACCACTTGTTGGGCGAAGATCGAGTATACAAATATCAGTTATGTCTGTTATGTCTGTTTGGATTTTAATAATATTTTGCACTTTTCTTGTATTTCAAACCCTGTTTTTTTTTTCAACACGCATAATATATTGTGTAATGTTTGTTTGTTACTTTTCATCTCGATATAGAATGAACATATTATCAAAATGAAAAAAAAAAATTATAAGTTCAATTTAGTAGATAAAATCTTGTGTCCCAGGTGTTATTCCTATTAAAATTAATTCGACTAATTAAGCAATGAAGACTATACAAAGTCTTCTGTCATAATCCTAATACAAGCGATCCTCAGTCTGAACTGTTACCCTGCAGTAATCAATGGTTTCCCTAATATGTCCTCTAAACGACTGTAAGAATTTCAGTTAACTTAAAAACTAAATTGGCCCAATTTTGTTCATTTTCATTCTGTGTTACACACAAAGAAGCGATTAAAATTATGTCAACTAACTTGGCAATTCCCAAAAATTACTACAAAAATATAACCTCTGTCAGAATTAAGAGTATTAGAGCTTTTACTAAGAACACAAGGTTTTAAAATAACCCAAAGTTCATGTTCTAAAAAAGATTCCCACCAAAATAAATGTGTAACGAATATACGCCTCGGAGACGACGTGTTACTGTTGTATAGTGTCAGTAATCCCATATGACGCTACAAGTCTCTCATGAATCCCAGATGAAGCTGAGGCAGTTAAAGTGTGCGTCTGCGATCGTGACGCGGCAACCAACTTGTCTTGGCTCTTGCGATAGCAATACAGTGTGTTGGGATTCGATACAATTATACCTTTGATTGTTTGCACATAAAAATTTAATCGTATGCCTAATACACGAACCCCTGTCTTTGAAAAAAAACGTGTTTCGCAAATAAAACGTCATCAAAAATGTTCACTATGGCAGAAAGCATTTCCGGAATTTCCTACGTATATTGTGAATTTGTTAATTGCAATAACATTTTTCAACACAAACGAGGGTCAAAGTGCGTAGTTATCTGTATTTATAAGATTTTTAGTTAAACTAAAGTAGCTCAAGATAAATTTGGACCGCAAACCGATGTGTAGGTAATAAGCATGATGAGGGATGTGTTTGTTAACCGTCACTATTGTATATTTTACAGCTTTAAAATGGTGGGTTTCCGAAAATGTCAAACATACTTACTAAAAGGGATCATTATGTTCCAGAACATACTGTTACAAACAAAGTTATTTGAAATAGCTCTCACCCCAAACTAATTCACAAAAAACAACTAACCAACTTCAAAACAACTCCGTATCGTTAAATTAACATATGAAAATCCTAAAATGGTATTATTGCATGATGAAACTAATATTACAATACACCTACTTTCAACAAGTGAAATAATTACATAATACTTAATTAAGATGGCGAAACTCTTTCAAACAAACTCAACTTTTCTCGGTTCAATTAAGAGTTTTTGAGGTGGCAAAAGTTTTGATAAATCACCACTCAGATCAAGCTGTTGGCTGTAGGACATCTCTTTAGAAAATGTAACTTACTTTGTATATTTAAAACGGAAATATTAGCTGAATAACATTCACCCAACTATACTGTACCAAGTTTTGCAGTTATTATAAGCTGCCAAATCAACATTTCACCCGTTACCCTTATATTCACACAAATAGTTGTTCCAAGTTGGGGTTTGGTCATCTTGCTATTTTGTCCGATAAACCAACCTTCCGACCTCAAAGGGGATAAGGTACATATTATGAATCTATTACGTAAGAAACTAAAATAGCCTACCTTTTAATTCTAGATTAAACTATATATTAACTGAAAGGAAAACCAACGCTCCTTTCACACTATACGTTTTCGCTCGTGCGGTTATTAGTCGTATTTGTTGTATCGCATTGGAACTTATGGCCCCTTTCACATTATACGATTACAAACCGTGTACGATTTTCACCCGCGTAGCGACCGTAGGTGCACACGGTTGGTATCCGACTCCCGCACGAGTAATAGTCGTGTCTACTGCTAGTGGACCATGTGACCATATGGCCCTTTTCACACTACACGGTTGTTATAGTCGTGCGGGAGCCCTCCCCGAGTGCAATTCGCAGCGTTTTTGCTATACTGTATAGTTTTTATTTCTTTTTTCAGTTTAATTGATTGGTTATTGAGTTTAATTACCTGTGCGCACTGTATAGTATTATTCAGTTGTTGTAATTAGTTTCAGTTGTCTTAATATAGTTCAAATGGATGCAATAGACCCTGAAGTTTTACTTTTAATTTCACTTGTTGAATCAAAAGTTGTTTTATGGGACAAAAAACATTAGACGTTTACAAAGATAGAATTGCTACAAGAAAAGCCTGGGAAGAAGTGTGCTTCGCATTGAATCCAGATTTTGCAATTCGTCGAACGATTCTTTCGACATGCGAAAATAGTTAAAAAAAAAATGGCTTCATCGTTTCTCAAATCTTCGAATAATGTATTAAACACACCCACTTCCTCACGTTTTACATTTATGGGATGTACCCATTGCAGACGGCCGCGTTTATTTCTTTTCATCACTCCGTAACGAAAGTAACTATTTTCGATAACAGCTGACATCAATGAAAGTAGCCGTTTCCCAAGCTCTAATTTAGGGCGAGGAAAAATCGATCAGCTGATTTTCCCTCGCTCTAAATTTACTTTCGTCGCTCTCAATTAGTTCTCCATTTATTCACTACGCGCGCTAGTGTTTTGTTACAGTTTAATTTAATGATTTGAATCAGCTGTTTTTATTGTGTGACAATCTAAATGTAAACATAAATAACAGGCATAAGCTTGTTTTGCTGTGTTTTTAGCTTAGTGCGTATTTAAAAGCGGCCAAAATATGTCTATTATTTCGGACGATTTATCGAAGAAAGCTTTAGAGATAACCAAAAACCTCCTTCCAGAGAAATCGAGAGAGAGGTATAATGAGGAGTTCAGGAAGTTTATGGACTGGTGCCAAGGACACAATGTTTTACCAAAGAATGTAAGTGACGAAGTTTTATTAGTATATTTATCTGAGAAATCTAAAAGCATGAAACCAACAACGTTGTGGAGTAAATTTTCTATGATAAAGAGTGGTTTGAAATTAAAAGAAAATGTGGATGTATCAAAATTTAACAAATCTCTAGCATTTCTTAAACGTCAATCAGTGGGTTATCAACCTACAAAAGCTAAGGTTTTTACTGAAGACGAAATTCAAAGATTCATGGTTAACGCTCCTGACAATGAATGGCTATTGAGCAAAGTCATCCTAACGCTCGGTATTTATGGAGCTTGTCGAAACCACGATCTTATAAATTTAAAAGTAGAAGATATTACAGACAATGGCAGTTTTTTTGTCGTGTTTCTCAACGATGGCAAAACACACATTAAACGCAGTTTTACCATAACCAATGACAACTGTCCATATAGACCATGTGATTTGATTCGCAAATATTTGTTATTGCGCCCCAGACAAATGAAAAGTAACCGATTTTTAATTGGTTACAGGAAGGGTAAATGCGTGGGACAAAATGTAGGGGGTCACACAATCAGTTCAATCCCAAAAAAGGTAGCAGAATACCTTAAATTAGACGAACCGGAGCGCTATACTGGACACGCCCTCAGGCGTACCTCAGCCACCATGCTAGTTGAGGGAGGAGGGGATTTACTTGCCCTTAAATCACACGGAGGTTGGAAATCCTCTAATGTCGCAGAGAGTTACATAGAAAATTCCATTGGAAGAAAATTACAACTGTCAAGAAAACTGTTTAAAAATCCGCATGCAATGAGTTCAACAGCTGCTGAGAATACAAACAGAAATGTTGTAGAAAAAACACATTCAGGAAGCCAAATAGATTTTTTTGACATTGATCATGTGTTTAACAACTCAGAAGATGAAGAATGTCCTCAGAGAAAAGTAAGAAAAGTTGATGAAACAAACACGACCACTACAAACGTTTCAACGATTCAAGAACTTCAGAAATAGTATATTTCATTACTAGGACCGAAAGTGGCATTTTCCGGAGCGCGCTCAAGTTTTTGTGTGAGGCGAAGCCGAACACAGGAAAATCCAATTTCACATGCGAGGCGAAGCCGAGTATGTGAGAGCTATTTTCACGTACGAGGCGAAGCCGAGGACGGGAATAATGGAGCAAGAGCCGGAAAATAACTTTCGGTACGAGTTATGAACGATACTTTTCATCACGACGCAAAAATACACAAACACAGAATAACAGACCTCAGTAATATTACAACTAGTTTATTTCTAAATTATTTATTTTAAACATCAAAATAAAATCTTCTAAAAGGAAACCTTTGTATATTTCTCGATTAATTTTTTTTTAAACATAAAAAAAATCTAAAGGGAACCTACTTAACAATCAAAAAATTAGAAGTTTATGGTTATGTTTATTGTACAGTTTTCATTGTTGGAGACATTCACTCCTTCGTTTAAAAGTTTTTTCTGAAGTTCTTGAATCGTTGAAACGTTTGTAGTGGTCGTGTTTGTTTCATCAACTTTTCTTACTTTTCTCTGAGGACATTCTTCATCTTCTGAGTTGTTAAACACATGATCAATGTCAATAAATCTATTTGGCTTCCTGAATGTGTTTTTTCTACAACATTTCTGTTTGTATTCTCAGCAGCTGTTGAACTCATTGCATGCGGATTTTTAAACAGTTTTCTTGACAGTTGTAATTTTCTTCCAATGGAATTTTCTATGTAACTCTCTGCGACATTAGAGGATTTCCAACCTCCGTGTGATTTAAGGGCAAGTAAATCCCCTCCTCCCTCAACTAGCATGGTGGCTGAGGTACGCCTGAGGGCGTGTCCAGTATAGCGCTCCGGTTCGTCTAATTTAAGGTATTCTGCTACCTTTTTTGGGATTGAACTGATTGTGTGACCCCCTACATTTTGTCCCACGCATTTACCCTTCCTGTAACCAATTAAAAATCGGTTACTTTTCATTTGTCTGGGGCGCAATAACAAATATTTGCGAATCAAATCACATGGTCTATATGGACAGTTGTCATTGGTTATGGTAAAACTGCGTTTAATGTGTGTTTTGCCATCGTTGAGAAACACGACAAAAAAACTGCCATTGTCTGTAATATCTTCTACTTTTAAATTTATAAGATCGTGGTTTCGACAAGCTCCATAAATACCGAGCGTTAGGATGACTTTGCTCAATAGCCATTCATTGTCAGGAGCGTTAACCATGAATCTTTGAATTTCGTCTTCAGTAAAAACCTTAGCTTTTGTAGGTTGATAACCCACTGATTGACGTTTAAGAAATGCTAGAGATTTGTTAAATTTTGATACATCCACATTTTCTTTTAATTTCAAACCACTCTTTATCATAGAAAATTTACTCCACAACGTTGTTGGTTTCATGCTTTTAGATTTCTCAGATAAATATACTAATAAAACTTCGTCACTTACATTCTTTGGTAAAACATTGTGTCCTTGGCACCAGTCCATAAACTTCCTGAACTCCTCATTATACCTCTCTCTCGATTTCTCTGGAAGGAGGTTTTTGGTTATCTCTAAAGCTTTCTTCGATAAATCGTCCGAAATAATAGACATATTTTGGCCGCTTTTAAATACGCACTAAGCTAAAAACACAGCAAAACAAGCTTATGCCTGTTTATGTTTACATTTAGATTGTCAAACAATAAAAACAGCTGATTCAAATCATTAAATTAAACTGTAACAAAACACTAGCGCGCGTAGTGAATAAATGGAGAACTAATTGAGAGCGACGAAAGTAAATTTAGAGCGAGGGAAAATCAGCTGATCGATTTTTCCTCGCCCTAAATTAGAGCTTGGGAAACGGCTACTTTCATTGATGTCAGCTGTTATCGAAAATAGTTACTTTCGTTACGGAGTGATGAAAAAACTTTTAAACGAAGGAGTGAATGTCTCCAACAATGAAAACTGTACAATAAACATAACCATAAACTTCTAATTTTTTGATTGTTAAGTAGGTTCCCTTTAGATTTTTTTATGTTTAAAAAAAGATTAATCGAGAAATATACAAAGGTTTCCTTTTAGAAGATTTTATTTTGATGTTTAAAATAAATAATTTAGAAATAAACTAGTTGTAATATTACTGAGGTCTGTTATTCTGTGTTTGTGTATTTTTGCGTCGTGATGAAAAGTATCGTTCATAACTCGTACCGAAAGTTATTTTCCGGCTCTTGCTCCATTATTCCCGTCCTCGGCTTCGCCTCGTACGTGAAAATAGCTCTCACATACTCGGCTTCGCCTCGCATGTGAAATTGGATTTTCCTGTGTTCGGCTTCGCCTCACACAAAAACTTGAGCGCGCTCCGGAAAATGCCACTTTCGGTCCTAGTAATGAAATATACTATTTCCTGCGTCTGTAAATAATTAGCGCAGCAAAAATTTGCTCCCGATCCATACTCCGCAAAACTTTCCACTAAAGTATCAATGAACTCTGTACTGGTGGAGTGGGGGGTTTTGATTTATTACTCGTACGATTACAAATCGTATAGTGTTAGAGCAACAGACCCACGACCGTCTGCCCGCACGATTAACACTCGTACGAGCGAAAACGTATAGTGTGAAAGGAGCGGAGTTTAAAACCAAACATAATCGATAAGAGCCCCAATTTAGTTATGCGATCAAGGAAACTTATTTATTTTTAACCTTTAGTTTCAAGTAACACAGAACCAGTTAAGAAAATTACATTTGTAAACTTTTGATCAACTTGTTGTCCAGTCCATCTTATTTACATACTTTACACCATCATGTACCAACATTTAGTATGAACAAATAAGTGGTGAAATCTTTAATCGTTGTCTATAACTATAAGGTAAAATGTATAGCATAACCTATTTATTATTTATTCTGTATTGATTCATGAAGTAAACAATGTAAATAAACGTTGTATTGCTACAGCCTTTACCAAAGAAAACATAAAAATACTGTTGATTTAATATACAATAATATATTTTAGAGAAATCCTCGAAAAATAACGAGGGAAAAGTTGGAATGATAAACATTTCGGTCTTGCTTGGCATTCAGTCAGAGTTACCCGCATCGAAATATTTTTCCTTTGATGAAAGTGCAAAGCAAAAAGTTACAAAGGATTAAATATATCGAGGCTTGTTTTCTTTCAGAGATTTCAAGAGGATGAAGTGTTACTTAATTACACACGAGTTGTTAGTTATTTGCTTGGATTTCGAAGGCAAATTATTTATTTAAAATATGTTTAGTTACCGCATAAAAAAATCGTATTGAGTACCGTAAAACAAAACGCATTCGTTCCTTGATAACAAATCTGATCGAATAAGGTAGTAAATCTAAAACAAATGAGCACCCTGAAATATTTAATGCCAAATATAAGAAAAACAAATTTCAGGGTTCTCAGTAGTTTTGGATTTACTACCTTAACATATAAGCATATCTATTTCGTGAAAATCGAAACATAAATACAGTACTGATAAAATAAATATCGTATGGGGTTTTGCCATATACTGAGCCATATATTATCCGTCACAAAGACCTATCCTTTTACCTAGAAAGTTGGACTCTGTTCTTAATTTATCAAGGTAAGCTTCAATTGTTTTACAGATTTTTAATGCTTTCCAGCTGTTACATAAGGCTGATATGTGTTTAAAGAAGTATGTACCTACCCCGCCATGTTAAACTTCCCATTCCAAGCGTGATGTATACAACTTCTTTACTTCTCGAGTGATGTAAAGTTGAAAAAAACTCACTCGGTGGGGTAATAAAACCCATTTAAATAACATTGAGTGTTTAACTTAAAAAATATACCTCTATGGAGCCAACGACGTTCAACGCTAGAAATCAGCTGTGCGCTTGAATTTTATTGTATGTTTTGAAGAATTTTCCTAACCTAGCTTTCGTTTGTAAATGAACGTTACTGTTAGAAGATGAGTGAAATGGATAATGAAAAATATTGTTCGTAACCTCCTGTATATTGTCGGGTCAGGTAAAATCTTGTACGTTACACGTTACGCAAGAGCGTGTTTACATCACTTAGGTAAATTACATTAACATTCACCTGCGTGATGTAAAAACGCTCTTACTACACTTGTAAGGTAAATAGCTATTAAGCTATGATTCCACCTTCTTGCTATGTCGTCAAGACACTGGTTCATTGGCATGTTAAAAATCTTGATATATTAATGGATTTTTTTTCAAACTTAAAATTTTGACCAATCTTTAATAGTTGAATGGCAGTAAAACATCTCCACTAACGTACAACCCGTAGACACCACATGGGACAAGTGCATGTGCAATAATAGTTTTTTTCTCCGGTCCAGGGGGTAAGTGCCGCTGTGGAGGGCGGGAGGCTAGCTGTCTAGCTGTCAGGTGCACCTGTCGTGCCCGCATGCTGGGCAGCTAATAATATCTATCTGTCTGAATGTAAAACATTCTGTCGAGCACAATTTGATTTAGCAATTCAAACTATATCTGTCTGTGACAGTAGTAACTACTTTGGACTAAATTTTCAACGTCCTAAGTATATTTCATTTTATATCTAATATTGGATGAAGTTTCGTCATGATTGTATGTATGTACAAGCGTGATTATTTTCTTTTTCATTCATGAACTTAAACTGGCCGTCACATTCGATTACTAGTCACATGCAAGTACAGTAGTGGTGAGCTAGTGCAGGTAAAGCATTGAATATCAATGGGTAAAGTTAGCCACTGCAAATGTAGGTGGTCGGTCTCAAGCCAGCAATGTCTATCAGCCCAAAACTGCCAGTGTGTATTACTGGTTAAATCGTTAAAAAATAGGGGTGAGTTTACACGCCAGCGTGTGTAGAGTGTTTGAGTGTAATAAATGCAAAACAATCTGCTTTTGTTAATTTCATTTTATACAGGCTAGAAGAACACATTAGCTAAAATAACTGAACAATAAGTAATTAATTGATTTGTCTCTAGTATGAAAATAAATTAAAGCTATGAAACGGATAAGGAATAAAATATTTTTCTTTGTAAAATTTCTAGTGACACTTGTATTTATGTCTTTTACCTTTATTTATTACATTGTATGATGTAAACGGAGGGTCATAATGAGTTAACTATAAATATATCCAAAAGCGCTAACTGTCCAATTTTATTACAATGGACTACAAAAATAATTCTACATATCTGTATTAATTTAACTTTTCATTGAGAAACCCCATACTTTAACTACAAATATGTTGATACTTCATAACATACTTGATAGGTCTGCCAAAGTGTCATTATCGATTTTCCACCGACGCGACGACGCTTAGTGCATTCCAAAGCTGAAAACTAACGTTTGTAAGTTGTAAATCAGCCCACAGCGAGATAACTCACATTTTGTGTCCCACTAGAGTGGGGCTGGCCTAATTAAAACGGAGGGTATCGGGGACCGTTTCAACAACACCCCCTCCCCCCCCCCCCAGGTCAGGGGTTATCCGGAGTTTGGCCTGTTCGCCCCGTTTTTCCGTCCCATTACCATCCGGTTAGAGGTGAAGTTTGTCGTTAGAAGAGTGTTGCTTTAACCAACGGACCTAATTTACAATCGAGTATTACTCGAGTACATGTTAAGTACAACAGTCAATTCAAAAATTGTTTACGGTTAAGGGTGAAATTCTTCATTCGAGGAACGTTATTTTACCGACGACCTAATTTGCAATCAAGTATAGTATAATTTGTTTGTAGCTGTACATTGCTATTATATTTGTTTGAATGTTAATTCCAATGAAAAAATTTGTTTTATAGCGAGGATATGGGAATTGAAACTTAAATGGGTATATGATGTCTCAAGGGAGTGAGTGATGTCAGTTTCACTCGTTTTACGAATGCACCTAGCATTCGTCTTCATGGTGAAATACATGTGTGCGTCCCTGATTAATAACTATAAATAATTTCATGGTTTTAAAGAGGTACCTCTCCAGTGATAAAGATAGCATGGTGGTATAAAGATTCATTGCCTGAAAGAGTAATCATTCTTTCCTTTGGTGATATATACAACCCAATGTAGAATCCGAACCACCGACTTCTTGCATTACCACATAGGGGTTTAAACCCTAGGCTAGGACAATAAAAAAGTCAATAAAAACGGTCTAAAAACACTAGACCAAGCACGCCTATTATTGGTATTATTAATTTTATTCGACCCACAATTTCTGTTGCCGATCACATTTAATCTTAATTTTAAACACCGAGCAATGATCATGTGTAGTCTGTTCACATACACTATTTGATAATGGTTGCATTAAAATATGATCAATCCAACATGAAAGAAAGTTAACGAACTCTTCAACAACAAACACCGGCGAATCAATTAAGTGACAACTGGATCAATGCCACCTTGTAATACAAGACTCGAACGTCAGCTAAAGCGCGCGACAAAGTTGTCTTTAATTAATGGAAAAGTTACTTGACTGATGTTGTAATCAATGTCGGGGGAGGTGAGAAACTGGGGGAAAGACGACCTAGAGAGAGGGAATAATTACCAGGCGCCTGTACAAAAGGTGGGAGTTCTGGGGGAGAGGAAGAAAGAGGCAGAATGGTTATCTCGAGACCCAACTTTAAACAGCGTCCGATCAACGTGCTTTCATCTAACCTTATCGATCTAAAGATTTGTTCGTAATGGTATTGGATTGACACTTCAAAACAGTTGTTTAAATAACCAAGATCACGCAAACAATGAGGTTCCCGTAATTCACTATGTATACAAAGTGAGATGTAAATAAGTTTGCAAATAATGTTTGACCAAATTTGTAAAACAAGAGGGAAATTGTAATGCCAATAAAGGATTACAAAAGTTCTGAACAATGCCGTTTGTTATCCAACGAGCGAGGAAAATAACATCGTAACTAACCCAAGACTGTTTTACCAAGCCCGTATGTTCCAATCGACATTAACTAGTCCCTACATTATAATCAATTTAATTTTCATCCACCCGTTATCGATTTATTTAAAACTCACCGTATTGAACTGGTGTTTGAATTTACAGTATAAAACAAGTTTTCTAAAAAAAACTTAGATATAAAAAAACAGTTAAATTTGAGTTAAAATAAACTTATTGTGAGGTATGCTTATATGTTTGACCCATTTCTGAAAGCAACAGGTTTATTGTAATGCCAATGTCTCGAAGTAAAGGAGAGTTTAAAAATTGCATCGAAAACCATCCGAGACAGTTCTTACCAGCCCCATTACAAACAATAACTGAATTGTTGGTCCCTCCATTTTGTTTGTCTTTTATCTAGCAAACCTTTAATACATTTATATCGTTATGGACGGGTATTGGGGTGACACTTTTAGACAGGGCTTCTCAAACTAAACTGTGAAGGTGTAAGGTGAACTGTAAGGTGCTTCGCACCGCCTTTTCTAAAATAAAAACAAAAAAACCAACACATACGTTGTAATGCCAATTGGAATGTTGGGAACAATACAGGAGGTTCTCTATTTAACTCCTATCGGTCTCAGATATGTTTAACTGGATACAAAACATATTTCGTATCCAGTGCTGAAATAGGAGTACAAACGCAACCTTCCTTGAAGTTAGGGGTCTACGATTTATCATTCCTGTCCATTATTCCAACCGTCTCCAAACATTTATCATGACACAGAATAAATTATTCCATACCTCGTTATTGTGCGGTCTATTTACTTGATTCCAAACCATAGAGAACACTGTTCATTCTTCAACGCATAAATGTATTTTCGAACAAGTGCATATAGATTGTTACTGTTAGATTTGCCAATCGCAATTGAATTCAGAATCAATTCAAATGTTACTTTTAATAATAATCTGTAAACAAAATTTTAAATAGCTATCCATCACTTTGATGATAATATTGATCTGAAGGTGAATTTTAAAATCTTACATCTTGGAGATTGTACATGTACGGTACAATAAGTTAATATTAATTTTTGTAAATGCCCCTTGTTGTAGTAATATATGCTTACTGTCTACTGTATATGATTATTTGTCCGTTATCAGACGACATTTCATGACGAGCTGCAGGCAAAATTAAACCTTAAAATAGCTGCGATTTTAAATTAAGACCATTGTGTTTCCATATTCATCAAATATAATTCAAATGATATGGTAATGGCTGAAAAAAGGCTCAAGAATTCATCACTTTACTATCGACATTTGGGATTATTTTATCCTCGTGAGTTTTATTACATTTGATCAACAAACCAAAACTAGTAGAACCAATAAACTGTGTACATAATTTTAAAGTCATTGATCTCCACTTAATGAGTGTAGAGTGCTATCACCGTATCGTGATCAACTATTAAGCGAGTCGAAGTCTTAATTATCGCCAAGTATGCGTAATGGCTCACCTACATTGACACACTAGCTTGTCTACCATATCACTTGACTGATATGAAACATAGAGACATATTATAACAGTACAACACACCTCATTAGTACAGAAGTTAAAACAATGTAACCAGTGAGTTACATCGTCAACTAGACATTCCATTCACATGTACAAGTTGACTCAAATTATAGAATGAAATTAAACATTGGATAGTTGCTTGGAAAGATAGTGCTGCTGTCGATTACTATTACATAATCAAAAATTTTAACGAAAAGAAATGGAACTGTTATTATCATTATAAACTATAGCTTCATTTAAATCACATACAAATACATAGCATCAATAGCCAACAGAGTGAAATTATACTTTTGACAGTATTTCACAATTCGAGTGGTTCATAAAGAAATTAATTCGAACAATATATTCAAATAGAATAGTTGTATCAAACAGTGACTCTTGGTCAAACCGACAATCTTCTCGTTGTCAAGCGAGTGATTTAACCACTCAATTACCCAAATATATCTTAGTAAGGAAATTTGTATCAAATAACATTATTACTAAAATTAAAGTCGTCATAACCAACGTATTGTATTGGTTTGTTGATGTGAATGTATAGATTTCTTTATAAGCTACAATTCTTTTAAAGAATCAACACTTTGAAGCCCGTAACATACGAAAATCTACGACGATCAGATGATTGTTTGGCTATTTATCTGCGAATCATTCCCCACTGAAAGGGCGTTGACCTACACAGTGCGTTTGGACAAAACAAAACAACAGAAAGTAAAATGAATCCGGGCTCAAATTGGCGAGAGTGAAACAGAGAGGGTTGTGGTAATGAACTGGGATCTTGGGATACTATAAACCATTTCTCCACTTGCCACGACCGCGCCGCTGCCCCTACAGTGAATAACATCACTCATAACTTTTCATTCATTTTATTTATTTGTTTTGTCTTTATACGAATGGGGCCACATAATCCGGATGAAAACCTTACTTTTGTATGACAAAAACCTAAATTTTTCATCATGGCCCGCAGTAAAGCTTATTATAATGCAATGTATGTTAGGTGTACACAGATCTTTCAATAACCATTCAATTTTCAACTGTAATGGTAAAACATTCAATTCAAAATGAAGTTGATTAGTGACTATAACAAAAGGTAATAAAATTATATGCTATATCTTACCAGTTGGTGACATGGACATGGAGTTCAACTCACCTGTAAAACACAATTGATTAAATAAAGTGGTAAAATGCAACATAAATTAAGGATAAATTATTCTAAACGGTTATCTAAAAAATAACCACGGAGATAAATAATTATAACTTTTATAGTGTATTACTTTCTTGTCGAAAGAAAATTACGAAAAAAGAAAGTACAGAATAGACCGTAGCGTAGGAAAAGACACTGGCATGTCAGCAAACTACCAATGTAGTTCCTTTAATCATTTACATAAAAATATTACGTAGTAAAGTAAGAAGTTAAATGTTTGATGTGATGTATCAAATCGCCAGTTTTTAACCCATAGGTACCATAGCCTACTTGAAGAGGCTCTCACAGTTAATGGAGATGTCGTCAGTTAGGAGAGTTATGGAGATGTTCAGTTAATGTATTTTCAACAAGTTGCCCCATAAACATCAGGACACCGAGTCAGTTTTACTTACATTGCAGTAGTGTGGCTATAGCCGAAGAATTAATCAAAGACAAAATTGACTATCTTGTCCAAGAGCAATGTGTTTAGAAGTGAGCGCGCTGATCGGCTGATGTAATTGTCAAGTCGTAAGGTTTCAGATTCCAGCAGCAACATTGTGGCCAACAACCTTCTCAAACTGTGGGGCTGATTGAAGTCTTGTCAAAGCTCCAAGAACGGCTTGAAGATGCCAGTTCAAATACTTCGTTACAAAATAAGCCAAGCAACAAATACTCTGAGGGCTACCCTCGATGGAAGAGCAAATAGTTATCACGGTCTATGTCATTTGCTTCAATGGTTTTACCCCAAACTTACAGATTTAACCCCAAAATAACCACCACTATCTGTTGTTAGGCCTATCTGACGTCGTTGAATGATACAGTTAACATAACAAATAATCATGTGCAAGATTGTTAAGTTATCCAACTTCCATTTTCATCTACTAGTTGGAGACATGCATACTATTACAGCCTTTGTCTATACCTATTTATAGACATACTAGAAATTACAAACTGAATAGCTTCAGCAATTTCATTAGATAAATTGGGTTCACTGTTAGAATAGACAAGTTGAAAATCGTTCGAAGGAATTCAAGCAATTCGCCTTGAAAATGAATACGTTTTAGGAACAACCGTTACAATGTCTTTGGATAATCTTTGTGCCTTCCCTTTGTTAAGATGAAGAAAATTTCGAAACTTGAACTTCACAAAACTGATGTAAGCTGTTCACTACCGTTACCTTAAATGGTGAAGAATCAACGTATTTTTATGAACTGCAAATTTTGATAGTGTTGCGCCTGTGACTAACCTATCTAACAGCCTTTCGCAGATTAAATTCAAACCCATTCTTTTTCATAGAAAATAGTCCAGGGGCTGAAAATGACTGTCATAGTGCTACGTATTATCTGAAAACAAAGTTGCTTATTTACCATTCTTATCACTTCAACTTGAGCTAAAGTGCCTCCACACTAGAGACAAAGTTACAAAGTGTCGAGCAAACAGCAACTTCATCAAACCCCGGTGACTAAAAATTACTCTTCTTCTTACCATTTTTTACGTACCATTTAATAATATCCATACCACATCCAATGGAAAAGGAAGTTCAAATTTTAATAAAACTATTTAGTTTCTCTACACTGTATGTAATGTTTTGTTGTGTGTAACATTAGAAAGTTGTGAATAATTCATAAGAAAATGCGAAAAATATATGTCAAGTTATATTTAAAATAAATTGAATAAACTATTTTACACAGCAAAAGATAAAAATAATTTTACCTCAGCTACTTTTTCTCATCAGATATTCATGTTTAAGTACTTCCTTACAAACTATTCCAAAGTATAGTAAACGTAAAAAAGTATTTGCAAACTGTAGACAACTTTAAATATCAAACAAACAGTGAGCTAAATTCCCTGAAAGAAATATTTGTAGAAAGATGATAACAAACGTTAACGTTACCCTACTATAAAGGGAATTATTATTGTGGAAAAAGAAAGAAAGTGCGGGTCCCCACTGCCAACAATTCAAAAACTGCCTTTAAATAAAAACAACTAAGGCTGACAGTTGTTTCTTGGAAGGTTCACGATATAAAGCATTTGAAATCCCGACAAAATTCGAATTCATTCTAAATGAGTTATTGACTTACCGACACCTGATTGGGTGTTTAGTTAATAAAACACTTTTATTTTAAACATTACTGTATACAATAAAATAAATCACCTTAGCAACACTATAAAACGCCTACAAAACATGTTAAATGGTCTTCAAACACGAAAGAAGTTACTTATAACTTTCAAGACGATAAGTGACTGTTACCAAATTGACTGCATCCGATTTGAAATTCAAATTTGGTTTTATACACGGCATGTTTCATAATCTTCAGCCATTTTCTTCATTGGTTCTTTAGCAACAACGTGAAGATAAGTTTAGTCCAGACTAATTAAAAAACAAAATGTTTGTTCGATTACTCATTCTTGTGGCAGATTACTGTAACTAATTAGGATTTATTACAAAATGCCACTCTAAGTTAGAAAGACAAGCGCGATTGTATAATCCATATCACCAATATCTACTGTCAAGGACAACTGTAGGGTGGTTAAAAAAATAATAAAGCAGCACATTTCATCAATGGGACTTTAAGTGACTTTTTTCAACAGGAACTTAGCGAGTTTAAGAAATTAGCAAAGGCCGAAAAGACACTGAAGAAAAATAATTGTCGTTCTTCTGCAGTTTTTTCTTAATAGTCCGATGCTTTGTTTTTACGTGTTTCACAGTAATATTTAGTCTTATCTTTTTTTAGGCCTATTGCTTTGTCTGAACATATTATTTACAGTTCATTGTCAAATGTTCCCTATTAATTTTTGAGTATTTTTAATGTTCTCGTTTCACAGTCGTCTGCAAGAAGTGTTCTTCCCAATGAGGGCAACGCGAGGTCGTCCATAGGGTTATGAATCAAATTAGTGATTCCACCAGGTAATGAACAATTTATATTTAAAAGTCAATAATGAAATAACAATACTACCATCAAATACAATAGGGGTCTTCAAAGGGGCAATGGATTTTAAATCCAACATTCATGTTCCAATTTAACGGGAATCGCGCTGTTCCCAAAGCAAAGAAGAGCTCTTTTAGAATAATTGCTGCAAGAGGAGCCGCATACGAAGGGTGTGAAGTGGATGGAGGCTCTCAAGTCTGTTATCTGACACTGATACGAGGGTGGCTAACAAGCAGGGGTGATATGTGTTCGCATACTCGTAGGCTAATTGTTGATTGTCAAACTTTCCATCCAAACAGGTTAAAAAAATGTGCATAAAACCACACATGATATTAACACAGCTTTTTGTATTTAGATGTACAATTATTAATTCACGTATGGAGTTTGTTGTTGAATTTTTAAAATCTTAATAATGATTTTTCTCAAAATGTACACGTTATATAAAAATTATATCAAAATCGGAGGTGTAAGATATCTTTTAGTTTCTGTATGCCCCAAAATCGTACAATGGTTTTGGAACTAGGTCTGGGGATTTTTATTGGCGAATACGCTCAAAGACGTTTCTAAAACGAAAGCCGTGTAAAAGTGAAAAAAATAAAGAGCAATACTGTAGTTCTTGTCAAAATACTTACTTTAAAAAACGACGTTTAAAAAACTAGCCCTGTAACAAAATTAAACGTGTGCGGGAATCTAGTGCAAAAAATGCATTTTTGCTAAAATTTAATCGGTAAATCCCTATAACTAACACTATCAGATGGATTGAATTGCAACAATAAAATCTATAAATCTGTTAGTAGTTTTTTCCAAATAATATTATTTATTTTTTTTATATTCGCATATTGTTTATCAATAAGAGCGATTGTACACGGTTATACAGGGTGTCCCGGAACTCTCTACCAATATTTTAGGGCATTGTTCCTGGGTAAGAAACATATCTAAATATCATATTTAAATTGTTCGGAAGTCCTTAGTTACTCAGATAGCCGCCATTTTGTTTTTTTTCACTTATTAATTTTTTTCTGAAAATTGGTTAAACATACGAAGTTGAAACTTTGCACAAACATTTATGACAACTAGACAAAGCTACAAAAAAATTATGACGATTTTTCAAATTCATAAAACAAAATGGCGGCTGTTTAAAATTTTGTTTCTTAAATTACCCGAAAACCGTTGATGTTACAAAAATTTTACAAGAATAACTTTTTTAAGACAATTTTATTGAAAATCGATCGACACCTTAATATTTAAGATCGGACTAGTATTAACTGAGATATGGCAGTTGTAGTGATACGTGACCGCCGGATATTAGTTGCAGCGCATGCTGAAAGCGGTCACGTATCACTAAAACTGCCATATCTCAGTTAATACTAGTCCGATCTTAAATATTAAGGTGTCGATCGATTTTCAATAAAATTGTCTTAAAAAAGTTATTCTTGTAAAATTTTTGTAACATCAACGGTTTTCGGGTAATTTAAGAAACAAAATTTTAAACAGCCGCCATTTTGTTTTATGAATTTGAAAAATCGTCATAATTTTTTTGTAGCTTTGTCTAGTTATCATAAATGTTTGTGCAAAGTTTCAACTTCGTATGTTTAACCAATTTTCAGAAAAAAATTAATAAGTGAAAAAAACAAAATGGCGGCTATCTGAGTAACTAAGGACTTCCGAACAATTTAAATATGATATTTAGATATGTTTCTTACCCAGGAACAATGCCCTAAAATATTGGTAGAGAGTTCCGGGACACCCTGTATACCTACATTTTGCGATAAAATCGCGCGACCTCGGGAATAAACGTTCTCAACAGTGTGACATTTCTTGTTTTCAGACTTCATTAATCTCTTTGCAAAGCTCTCTCGTTCATCACCACATCAACACCTGTCAACCGTGTTGAAGAGTGTAGATTCTGGAGTAGACTCTATGCACCCGAAAAACTCACTTGCTGAGTACACAAGTTATAGATGATAGCTTAGTGCTCGCCTGACAGCCAAAAGGACGTCGCTTCGATCTTGAGAAAAGCCAATGCTTGTTTTACTTGTTCAAAACTGGTCCTAGCATTCTGTAATACTGTAATTGGGATATGAAAAAATATCCTCGATGGAGCTGATGATCATCAAATCTAAATCGCACTTTATTTTACACCCACCTTGCGTTTATACTCAGCTTAAATTTTGTACCTAGATGTTTGTAGGTGTCTTTAAAGTAATTATAAAGATACTGACAGTGATGTAGTTTTTAATCTACTATGTGGTAATCGGTATAGTTGGTAATTTGGTGTAAATGGTAGTTTCGTTCGCTACATAACGAAAAAATGGTTTAATATCCACCCCATCCTAAGTCCAATTCACTGATAATGGCCCAAACTTAGTCAAATATTCAAAAGAAGCGCCGTTTGGATTCTGATTGGTGAGATTTTCGCACAATACTTGGCCATTTTACACATTTCCCTGATATGCCTTCCCTACAATTACACTACACCTCTGCGAACCACTACCAGTCTTGCAGTCTCCCAGGAGGTTATCCACTCGTTCCACCGTTACGAAACTCCCTGATAAGCCTTATCATCCCCTGGTAGACAAATGGCATCGCCTTGAACCGCTTATCATCGCGCATCGCTTGGGCAACGGCTCCATTATCTCTGGAACGGTTATACTTGTACTGTCCTAAATATACTTGTTAATTTATAACGTTACGAAAACGAAATCCACACCCTCGCCACGTGAGCTGGAAGCGAATAAAGCTTACGACTTTCCTCAATCAACATCCGAAATTAAACTACGATTGTGTGGCTATTCTAGACAACAGGTCCAGACGTAAAACCGCCCACACGAGTCGAGATAGTTTCGAACTACTTGTCCGTTCTGCGATGATTCGCCCCATAAATTGTCAACCAAGCGGCCATTGATAGCCTGACTGCAGGAAACTCTGCATATAAATATATTACTGCATTATAAACATATACTTGGCTTAAAATACCAACTTTGTATGGTCGCCATTTCACTAAAAAGTATTAAAGTGTAAAGTATTAAAGTATATACACGCTACACTACGATAATTGACAAATTTATGTGATGGTTAGCGTTAATTATGCAAACTATTGCAATTAACTTATTGCAAATTCCCAAACAAAAGGCAATATGTTATACGGTTTAATATCCGTATCAAATCACTAAGCCATCCGTATGCGTATATTAATACTGTAGTTTAACCTTTCAGAAAAACATAACTAACTCGACGTCAATCTATAAATGTACACTGTAGAGAAAACATACCCAAGCGAGTGATGCCGTTCAATTTTATTACAAAAGGGTTGCAGTTAAACAAATTACAAACCTATCCAAGGATCAGCTCGATTTATCCTTATTGGACTGGTATTAGTACTTATCACGAGGTAATTGCTTGGATTGCATTTACAGACTGTCTATTCTTACGATCCGAAGACATTTTATTAGTGAAGCTCAAATATATTACCTAAAGAAGAATTTTCTAAAATAATGACCGTGTCGTGTCGGCCTCAATATTCATAGTTTCTTCAAAAAGTAATATAAATAATAACCATAAAAATTTATGTTTATAGTTTGGTTTTACTGAAAGTTCCCTCGTAGATTTTTTAAGGTCGTACGATAAAATATTTTAGAAAAAAACTTGTGGTACATAATTTAAGCTTTAAAATGTTGTATGGTTACTAATGGTCAATTAAGATCGCGCCACTCATATACATTCATACTTGGCTTAAAATACCTAATTTGTATGGTCGCCATTTCATCAAAAAGTATAATGTACCATAATTAATTATTCATCATAGTGCTTAAGAGGTAAAGTACAGTAAATGAATTTCACAGGACTCATGCTTGTTGAACGCCACTACAATGAAATCAATTTACGTATTTTTAGTTCATGTCGAACATATTAAACGTTCTGCATTTAATTTAGTACACATTTGCTTTTAACAAATATTGATGGATTTAAGAAGTTATTTTGTCCCCTAAGACATAAAAATGTAAACTGAAGTTGGGGACATTAAGTTTCACATTTTGTTCGCTTTGGGTAATAAATTGATTTAACTGAATATTGCCGATTTGAAAAAGTATTAAAACATTATTCAAACTTGTGTGAATCATTGTGTTAAATTATATATTTTACTACAAAAAATGCACTTATTGATATTAATTTGGTGTTTTGTCCATATAAGATTTTAATGAAAGTTGAAAAAAATATTATAGTAATTTGATCTTGTTTTTCTATTGAGTTGCCAGAGTAATATCATGCAACTCTCCAGGTCTTCAAACGACCGAAACCAGGCCAAATGACTTGATAAATCTGTAACATCTGTTTATTTCTAGAATCTAAATAGGATGTAAGCAAATTTGGAGGTTAACTTATCAAGATAAACCATATAAAACATTTTTCTTATGTAAATTTTAGTTAAAAGAATTGTGAAGTTTAACAACAAATTTCGTCTGTTACAATTTCAACCCTTTTTTCCATCTTCAAGTTGAGCTTACTTTAGGCCCTAGTGATGAAATATAACCTAATTTCCATCCAAACGTGGTAAAACACTTAACAACAAGAACTAATGCTCATCATTTAAGGCCGGTTTAAAATTTAGCTGCTGTTTATTAAATGTTTTTTCCACGTCATAAATTATGTTTCAAACAAATTATATTGAAGCAATTACATTGTAAAAAATCATCATTTAAGAGCATTCCTATTTAGTTCATAATTTAGACATTACGATCAAATGAAATTTCAGACTCGCACAATGTATTCAAGCCAACAACGGCCTAATGCAATATTCAGGTCGTCGGACAGGCTAGTGCCATATGAGTAATGGTAGTTGGTCAAATTCTGGATTGGCTTCAGCTCATGATAATCTGTAAACGTAAACAACATTATCATTGATGAACTGCCACAGTTACATCTTTACAGCTGTATACTATGGAAACTATTTACAAACATTACAGTTGTCTGGCACACACTATATAAAAACGTTTTGCTTACATTAAAATAAGACATTGACACAGTTTTGACGTAGGTCAGTGTAAACTTACACAAGGATGGTGTAAGCATATTGAGGTTTTGAAATTATTTTGACTTAGGACTTTGTCGCAATAAAACTGCCTCTGTTTTAAGCTCCTTCTATTTTGCGACAAAATTGCTAACAATACGCCATGACAGGTTTAGCAAACAAATTAAATAGTAGTTTACGCAAGGCTCAAACTTCATTTTTTACACTATTTACGCGAGTTGCGTACACTACTTTACCTACGACAGTGTTTTAATTACAAAAAATCACTACCAACTTCTAAGAGAGGTAGTGTTTTCGTTTATAACCTCTTATTGCCACTGACAGTGATGCAACGAAACATTGTACCAAACCCTAATTGCACCCCTCAACAATTAAATTGGCCTGAACAGCTGACTAGTTGAAGTTCGAATCGTTACAATTTTACTTCTTCTCTCTCAATCCTTGAACCTATTTTTTCCGTTACCCGTGTTGTTATGAGTAACACTATGCTGTTATGAAAGTAAACAATGCTGTTAAGTGAAACTTTTTAAAAAAGAACTGAACTGAAACGGCTACTTTAATAAAACGGTCGTAGGTAAAAGAGATATTCACATCCGACTTAATTGTTTGCAAACCGACAAAGTCAAATGTATGCAAATCTTTTGCAGAGTGTGACAATCAACAAAACACCATTGTTTACACAGTCTCTGGTACTCAGTGGTCACTACCACACCCTTACACCCCTGGTCTGCATTATTTAACCAGCTACTCTCATTCAGTGTTCTACTAGACCAACCAACAAATGTGTAGTAACTTTTTTCAATTTGTAATTTTTTTTAATCAGTGGTAATGCTTAGTGACTGTAAACTGACTGTAAGCGAAAAATATAGCAGAGATCAAACTATAGGCCTATTCCCTTATAAATTCAATACCCTTTGGACTTAAGCTTGATCAGTATTTTAAATGGTTTGTTTTGTTGTTAATGTGTTCAATTCGCAGCACCGAACATATGTAGTCATTCAAACTACATGGGTCCATTTTGACAGCAACCAGATCATTCAAACCTTGTTTATTAGTTCATACAAACGATCCAGAGGCTGTTGCATTTAGTTAAATCCAAAAAGTGGTATTTAGACTTAGCCTTGACCACTCTAAAGGTTGTTCCAGCCAGTGTTACAGTATGCTTCACTGGGACTGCAGTTTCGCCATAGTGGCATTAAAGTCTGTCGAGGCAAAGTTCGCTGATATGAGGTTCACGATGCCATGATCAGGGCAGATGGCAGTACTATCGCGGGTTGTGACCTCTACACATTGCTGTTTGCTTATAAACATACTACACTGGTGATCATTCACTGTTAGCTTACCACGGATACTAAATAGAGAAATCCTTCGGTTCGATGGTCGAACTTGGGCGAGAACTGAACATCATCAGGTGACCAAGTGGTCACCAAATACACTTTTCAAAAATCCCATCGACTTATAATACTTGACTGTAACGTTTCATGGGTATTTTCTACGCGAAATTCTACGCGATCCCTTAATCCACAATGTTTGAATGGACAAAAGTTGTTAAACTCATTCAGTCCCCAATGGCAGATACACCGGTCTTTACTCAAGCACCAGTAAAGTAGAATGCACATTTGCTCGCATTCACTTCTCATTAGTAGAATGAGATTTGTAGTTGAGCCAAGATCGTCCAGAAAGTCGTATAAACACAGTTGTTCTAATAAACTCACAACTTATATTGTTTGGGATTTAAAACTCTTGAATGGGTGACTCATATTGTTACATGTTTCCATTCATGCTTGGATTAAAACGAGCCATACTGTGTAACATATTTACTACACATACTATTTACTTGTTTATTTTGCCCGTTGTAGGATACATACGGTAATTCTCTCGATTGTGATTATTCCTTGGAAATTTCTTCGTCCCAATCTAATAATAGTGAAATTGTCCCACTATGTATTTTGGTAATTTATGAATCATTTATTAATTTCTACGATATTGTTCTGTTTTTTTTCACTGTATAGATTCTGACCTCCGTCATTCAAGGCAGTTCATATAACATTAAGTCCGTTTCACACAAGGTGAATAAACGAATTATTCATAAAATGCGAACTTCTCAGCATGGTTCAATTGTGAATTTCGATCGATTCACGAGCGATTATATTTCTTAACAAATAAGCATACGAATGACAATTTGGTGGGCCTTGACTACTTGGTTGTTGGAGATTAGTATAGAAAACACTGAACCAACCCCCCCCCCCCCCCCAGAGCCCCAGAGTACACACTGTGTCCTATATACTCCTACTATACACTTGTGGACAGAATTGATATCAAAAAGAAATTGCTCACAATGATAACTATTTAACTCTTTACATTAAAGGGTCTACAATCATATATTCACTAGCAGTACCCGCGGGCTTTGCCCCGTTTAACTTCTTAATTTTCAAGATGAGCTCGTTCGCATGGCTCAATCACGTCGTGGTTGAAGTTTGTTCGCTACGCTCACTCACCTTTAGGTTGGAGCTCGTTCGCTTCGCTCACTTGCCTTCAGGTTAGCTCGTTTGCTACGCTAACTCGCCTCCAGGTTGAAGTTCGTTCGCTACGCTCATTCACCTTTTGGTTGCGAATTAGCTGTTGTCATAAATTTAAAACAATAATAGTGCTGCACCCTGTTGGTAATCCTAGTAACTTTAATGCTTTTGAAAATAATAGAACAGAATCAACTTGTTTAATTTAAACAGCTGTTAAGATTCTTTAATTCCTTTTAAATATGAGTACAGTACTCATAAGGTCAACATGGGAAACTCCAGAGCCACTGGGGTGGAGCCCGAAAGCCCGATCAGAAGAAAATCTACTTAGTTTTCCTATTTAATGCCCAAAGAATCGGTGTACCGAATTTCAGCCTCCTAGGTAAATGGGAAGTGGGAGAATTAGTGATGAGTGAGTGAGTGAGTGAGTGAGTGAGTGAGTGAGTGAGTAAGTGAGGGCTTTGCCTTTTATATATATAGATTAGGTTCTTGGAATTGTTGCATTTTGAAGAAAATTGCATCACAGTGTAATTGCATTCGGTTTTATATAAATAAGACGACCATGTGTAACTGGATCTATTAAACTAAATGTGTAATATTTGATTCAGTTTAATAAGATTTTCAGTGTATAAGATTCAGTTTAATTTACATTTAACATTTGATGTACGAACCCCAATTCATTTAAAATTAGATGAGTAAATCATTATTTAATTAATATCCATAACTTTTATTTGCCAAACTGCCAGAGAGAATCTTAATCACACACAGGTAGAAGCTCAAATTGTTATAAATTCATTATTGTAATAATGTTAAACAATTGCAACAGTAAATATTATTTTATTTAAATTTATTAGGTGAGTCATATATACTTGAGAAAAGCATTCAGAACTTGAGAATTGGGAGGAATGGAAGTAGGGGTTTAAACACAACCTAGCAATCTTTATTGAATTTATTGTAAACGTATTTATTGTATCTATCAAAAACAATAAACTAAGCATGTGCACTATACTATATTTAGTGTGTTCGTATAAATTAAATGATTTATTTTTTTTAACACATAGCTGGAACGAAAACAACAATAAGCCATTTGAACACCCGAGAGCAGACAATCAATAGCCAACCTGCCCACTCGACGACCAACCACTATAGTGAAATATTTCTTCTTTCTTTCACTCACAATTCGACATATTCAAGGAAAACTAATGTATGTGCTTTTGTTTTTTGTGGGCTGATGGTAAAAAATTGGGATGATTATTTTCCATACCTTTGTTTTAGGTTAATTTAACATTTTGTGAAAGTTGTCTCTCAAGATTTCCAAGTTATTTGATCACGAAATAACCAAATAACCAAATTGTCACATTGTCTGTTTAACCGTTTCCATTTTATTGGCCTCAAATGATATTCGCGTTATATTAAATTGACATTCTCTTTAGTTGGCCATTCTTTAAAATTTTTATGAAATATTTCAAAATTATTTTATTTTGTTAAAACTCAGTTGCACACTATAGACTTTTTAAACTTAGTGTAATCAGCTCATTTTCGTCAGTAACAAGTTTGCATTGACACTTGTTTTCAATCAGATCGTTTTTTTCAGTTAACGTAAATTCTAGTCCTTTCTGAATTTTTTGAGTGTAGGAGTTTTGCCAACGGGTATCAGGTAGAAAGGGTCCCCATCCATGAATTCCACATACTGTGGAGTTTTGCCAACGGTTGTGGGTTGCGCGAGAGGGGGAGGGGAGAGAGAGAGATTACACGTGACCGTGAGGGTTGCTTCCGCTAGGGGTGGACAAACCAGGCAGGATGCTGACTGTGTTCAAAGTAATGGAGTTATGCACCTCTGACTGTGAAAGGAAATGTATTGAATTTTTAACCTAACCTAACCTAACCTAACCTAACGTAACCTAACCTAAACTAAACCTAACCTAACCCACTGGGACAAGCGCATAACTGCCAAGCGTAGACAACCCTGACAATCGCTCTCCCTCCCTCCGTCACACTCTTTCTCCCACCACCACCGTTGGCAAATCTCCGCACCAAGAGGTGGCCGAAGGCATCCCCCCATCTGCCTGACACCCGTTGGCAAAACTCCGGTTCCCGAATTTTTTTGTATAGTATAGAACACCTTATGACTACTACTATTACTTATTGAAAGTTTAACTGGGAATTTTCAGTTGATCAATTTTGTGGGCGTGTCAGTCTCATACTGTGGAGTCCATATGATGATCATCATTACATATTATATGGCAGGACTTTAATGGTTTAACGACTTGAATGCAGATTTGATGATTGAATATTAATCTAAAACAAGTCACGGATGTATGAATACCCATAACATGTTAATCCCTTTGTGAGCCCAGTGTGCAGGCTCAATCTAAACAGACCAGCAAGTAGCGGCGCTGATGAGTGATAATTTATGACTCGTGTTGTTGAATTGTTTACAGTCCAATTAAATCATAAAAGCGCGCCCATTAAAAGAATTACGATCTTGCCGCAGTCGTAAAAATAGTTTGCACTATTCTTCCCTTGATAAGCTGTATAGACTGAAGTGTGATGGAATTTCGGTTTGGCATTTTTAAGTTTTATAAATAATAATAATACATTTGCATCTTCAAATTTTTACCCGCTTACATGCTATGCCTATGTTTATAAGTTCGAATTAAATAATTAACCTACGAATACGGATTCTTTCATTGACATCACTCTGTTCTGTACAATCAATTAATTGTATGTACGTCCCAAAATAACTTAACTCCTATGCATACACATAAGGGCGTTACTGTATGAACTAATAAAACAAATGTACAACTTCTTATTTATGAACAATATTAATGTGAAATACTATATCTACAACTCTAGGATATAAAAAAACCGTTATATACCCTTCTAGCGGATAGGTGCAATTAAATTATTCATTTAAAAAAGATTGCTTTATTTACAATGTATTTTCAATGCCGGACATCCACTAGATTTGTAAACAGCACTGTATATGTTGGCACCACACTCTTGAACTGAAGTAGGCCTACGCCATCTTCGGACTAAATCCGGCGAAATGCATGATTAAATAGTTTTTGTAAGGATTTAATAAAATACGTCTCTTAACCATTTTCCAATGTCCATATTCTGATACTAAGAACAATTACGTCATAAATATTATATGATGTTACAATTGCGATCAATTCCTTTATGGGTGTAATTTACAATCACCGATGAGGTCTGATGATGGGTAGGTGTGACTGGTATTTTGGATTTAATTGTTTTATAAATTGAATGAGCTGAACCTTTTAGGGTCAATAACTATTTTGAAAGAGTAAACGAATTTAAATACCTCGGAGTCTCAGTTAACTGGAATAACAAAAGAAGAACAGAAATAGAAAAGAGACTGATTGCAGCAACCAAATGTTTCTGGGGCATATCAAAAATATTAAGTTCAAAAATACCATCCAAAAACACAAAATTAAGAATCTATAAAACTTATTACCAGTCCTTTTATATGGTTCGGAAACCTGGACATTAACTAAAAATCATTAAAACAAACTTATTATTTTTGAGAACAAAATTTTGAGGAAGATTTTCCGACCTATAAATGAAGAAGGTATGTGGCGAATAAGAAAAAACCGAGAGCTCCAAGAACTGTACAAAGAACCGGACATTGTAGCCATAGTGAAGAGTAGACGACTGAGATGGGCAGGCCATGTAGAAAGAAGGGAAGAAGAAAGTATGCCTCGCCCGCTAGGAAGACCGAAGTTGAGATGGAGAGACCAAGTCCAGAAGGAACTACGCAGAGTGGGGGCATATCTTGACTTGGCGGCAGACCGGCAGCATTGGAGGCAACTTGTTGGCGAGGCCAAAAACCTTCTTAGGTTTGAGCGGCCAAGGAGGTAAGGTAAGGTATAAATATTTTAAATGCTTAAATATTACTTAATTTTGGCAAATAAGTGCCATCAAAGCTTTATTGCAAAAACCGAGAGTTATCTTAAGCCCACGGCTGCTAATGTCTGTGTTTACCCACAAAGACGATACAGGTGTGTGTGTTTATTGTGGCTATCCAAGATTTACCAGCGTGTGTTTACCAACACGCACTGCTCGCCGCGCCGCGCCGGTGTAAACATTGTATATTATGCGCACCTCCTCGGAGTGTTAACACAACATACTACTTAGGTAACTCTGCCGTACCAACCTTCACGATAGGGCCAACATTTGCTAACATACTAAATAAACTGACTTTCCTCACGCCTTCTTCGCAAATGGATGAAGATACAGAAGAGACAGTTGAGTTTTTTTAATCCAATGTAGAAAATAGTGTTACTGGACTGGTCCGATGATTGGAGTATATCTTTTTGTATCTTATCTGATTTCTTAGAGAGGTGTATTTACAGTCCTATCCAATGTCCAACCTTGGCTAATACGACAATTCTGACTTCGGTCAAGCTACAAACTTGACTTGACTTTAAAACACTAATGGTCATAAGACACAATAATACTCCTAGTACATAATAATGAACCCAACAAATATAAACAACGATATGATTTAAGTTAATCAAAACCAGTTTTTAAATGTCCTCGACTCAAGTTTACTTCCTTTTGCGGATTAAAATATAACTTTGACAAAATTGTATAACAATAGTTGCCACTAAGTAGTAACGTCTTCGAAGATCACCCAGTACTGTATTTCACAACGTTACAATGTTGAATCAATGCATTCAATGTACCATTGTAAACACACCAGTCGATTAGTCTCAACTCTCGGTGTAATGATAATAATACTGCGGCACAATTAGAGATCAAAAGTTGTCAAGTTAAACCAAAGCCGGCAAACTTGGCCAATCCGCGATACTCAGTGCTGCCAATTGTTAGGGTTGCCAGAAACTAATTATCCCGAAACATGTAACAGCTAAGCATACTCTTTGTACAGGTTCTGGTGAATAGCAAAATCCTCCGATTCGACCTTTTGTATCTTTTTATTTCATCTTGATTGTAGTTTGGTGTGTAAACGGCATTTCCACCTATTTTCACCAAGAATCATAAATGGTGGTCAGCTGTTAGCCAATGAAAGCATTCCCTCACTGGGAAATGTACGATTAAACCATTGTATATCTTTAATTACTAACGCTAGTAAAAGTCAAATAACGTTTGTTGTAAGGAAACGACAAAAACTTTGATCTTCCAACAAATCCTTATTAATCCGGTCTTCGCTTTATCCAGTCAGTGGGAGTACCTAATTTCCACCAGGGAGTAAGAGTATACTTTAAGGAGTAGAGCAGACTTTTTAAGACGGCGCCGAGACGCAAATCCACGACTCCCAGACATTGTTGGGTTCGTTGTAGGTAGCTGTCGCGCTATCTACTAATCAAACCTGGAACCAGACCATTATTGTTGATTAATTGATTGATTTTGATTGAAAGTTCAATGTGCTTTAGGAAAACCGGGACGTGGCGTACGGCGGTGCACTTATATAACTGCAGTCAAGCACTAGTAGTCACGTGACCATAGTAGTGTAGTAGTACTACACATTGACAGATGAATGAAGTGCTGTATGTGTGTATGTGTGACGGGTGAAGCCCCACATAGAGACGAGACGGCCTAAAAGTGTGGTTTTTGAACTAAACTTGTTAGCGAAGCGACACACAGCAAAACTGTGCCGTTATCGATTGAGCCCAGGCCAGCGGCTGAAAGAGCATCTCACAACCGTATTTAGACCATCTCCCTTCACATTCATCTCGTATCTCGACTTAGTTTAAAAATATAGTTCCGCCTGTAAATTAAACTCGTGCAGACTGACTGTGAAACCTTTTTTTAAGTTAGCGAATTAATTTTACTCTCAACAACTTGTTAATTCACGTTAAACCAGTCGATTCCACACCCACACATTGCTTATGTAACAAAACAAGCGTTTACACAAGTTATAAGTTCACAATGCTTTCGTTATATAAAATCCAATGTATTTATGTTTGTTTGTTTGTCCTTTATGGACTCCGAAACCGCTAGACAGATTGTAATGAAACTTTCAGGCATTATTAAGCATTATTCAAGGATGATTTGTGTGAAGGTTGGTGCAGATCCGCCAAAAGGGCTCCGCCCCAGTGGCTCTGGAGTTTCCCATGTTAACCTTATGAGTACTCATATTTTAATGGAATTAAAGAATCTTAACAGCTGGTTCAACTAGAAAATTTGATTCTGTGATGTTCAATAGCATTAAAAAGTTAATGGGTGTACCAACAGGGTGCAGCACTATTTTTTTAAATTTATGACAACAGCTAAAAGGCGAGTGAGCGTAGCGAAAAAACTTCAACCTGGAGGCGAGTTAGCGTAGCGAACGAGTTAACCTGAAGGCAAGTGAGCGCAGCGAACGAGCTCCAACCTAAAGGTGAGTGAGCGTAGCGAACGAACTTCAACCAGGACATGATTGAGCCATGTGAACGAGCTCATCTTGAAAATGAACGAGAATTTGACATAAAACCACATTAGGACAGGACGACGTCTGTCGGGCCAGCTAGTACAGTATAAAAAGCGTATCTTTTTTTAAGTTCGATTGGGACAATATAGCACGTGTAAGCTAAGAAATATAAAAGAAAATTTTAATGTTTTCGAAATCATCAATTAGTACAACGGGTTTTTAGTTTTAACTAGATAAATTACTTTTCACCACACTATGATGTTTTTGGCTGTATTACATACGTTAATTGGTGGCTGAAAGTTACGTTTTGCTGGCCATGCCAGCTGTCATCGTAATTTGGGGACCGAGCAGGTTTTTACAGGCCGGGGCCGCGAAATCAGCTGTCCGCTTACTTACTTAAAACATGAATGCATTTTAAATACACAATCAAAATCCATAGCATTGCAATGTGCATTATTATAGTGGTGAATAGTGGTAATAGGGTATAGTGTGGTGAAAAATAGCGTTCGTACCACGGACCGAAATGGTTTTGCAGCTCTATCCTTATTACCTTTATACTTTTGTTACTGTATAATACTTTATAATCCTACTTGGGCAGTTTATTGCAGAACGAGAAATTGGTAACTAAACATAGCAACGTGTCACATAGATCTCTATAACAATAAATTAGTTACTATCACTATAGTACAATACATGTACGAATGCAATACACACAATTAACTGTAGTAGCTGTAGTAGTTGGGAACAATAACTCTGCAGGTGGTATTACAATAGCATGCATTACCTAATAATGATACAACATTCAAACTGCAAATTGTTGTAACTAATTTGGTACTAATATTCAGTACCTACCTATGATTTATTGAACTGTTCACATAAAAAATCTAAAATGTTACAAATAGACTAGTAATGTGTTTCAATTTCCATTTAATATTTTAATTTATTTAAAGTAAAATAAAAACTATAACTGATTTCTTTCTTGATTCAAGCAAAGTAGAGAACAATATTTAAATCTTCTCCAAATTTGCCCGGATCTTTAAAACGATATTCCTATCTATGACCTCCAAGTTCACACAAAGTGTCATCGTTAAATGTATTGTAGTCTACAATACTATATGGCATAGAGTAGCTTTTGGTAATATTTAAGTCATAGTTCACCAATATGTTACGGAATCAACCAACCACGAAAACGAAGGTAGGTGCATTTTAAGCCTGGTGAGTCTTACAAATATTCTTACAATATACAGATATACATATACACATATACATATACATATATACATATATTCTCACAAGATTTGCTCGGAATTTCATATTGAAATCCTGAACCAGTAGTATAAAACACGGGGGTGATCCCGTGACGTCATAATTAGGTAATTGGTAAGTATTTTGTGATTGTGGAGCAGCGTGAATTACGCAGCGACTCTGGCGATGTATGTTGTGGATTGGTTGGTATTGTTATTAGGTCAAGGTCATCTGAATCTGTTTTTAAAAAATATTCTGCACTAATGGATAAATAGTGCAGAATATTTTTTATTTATTCATTTATTTTTTTTACAATCAACAATAGTAATAATAATGTAAAGTAGTTAAATCTAAGTTAAATCTAAGAAGTGTTGGAATCGTTCTTCGTCGTAGAGCTGCTGCTTCCATATATGTTGAATGCTGAATGGTCGGTTTCAAATTTTCTTCGATTGGGGCATGGTGGTTTGTAAGCTCCGTAGTCTGGAAGCAGAGTGCTGTTGGCTGTTGTTGTTACTGTAACTGCATACCCACTTGCAAGTAGAACTCTCAACTCTTCAGCAAAAACATCTATATCATGGTAGGTTGAAAGTTGAACATCGTCGTACTGGACAAACTTCACCTTGAGAGACATAATTGTTGTATTGAGCTGTAGTTGCCTCTAGGAAGTCTGCAGAACGATTGAAGGCATAGGACTATCTTCTTGTATTTATAGGTAAAGTCCATCCCCCCCCCCCCTCCTAGCTACCCCCACCACTAATCTTTTTAAAGGGCCTCGTATTACACCATAAATATTTTCATCACAGAAATAATAGGGGTTCTACAATAAACGCAATTGTCAACACTTAGGCCGCACATGATGCAGCTGCAAAAATGTTTGCAAGGTAAAAACACAATTTCCCTCTCTGCGGACAAACATACTATGCACTCCGATCCTTGTTTTTGCACAGGTTCGTTTGTTCCTACGCCTTTGGTTGAGCTTCTCTTTTTAACTATCACATTTTTATTTATTCGCTTGGAATATTTGTTCACAAAGTCTTGCCCCTTGTTAACAACCACAAAGGGGCATCTTGGAAACCATCGTGCATGTTCTTGCCACGGATCATCTTCTTCTTGCCAATCCTTTAATCCTCCTCCACAGTAGTAACATATAGTTTCATCATTCTTCCCAGTGTAAAAAAACCCTGCTTCGGATAATTCCCATTTGGAATTGTTTACGACAGAGTTATGTAAACTTTTTTCAAAAGAATTTAGCCTAGTTTGAAAGTGAGTATAGTTCGGAAAGGCAATTTTAATCTTCAAAATGGTTGCGGACATATTAAGAGAGTAGATGGCTCGCTGCAATCCAAATGATTAAAACCCAACTGTTAGCAACGTTTTATACGCAAAGAAGAGGGGTGGGGGTTAGCTAGTTTGTAATCGATTGTAAAAATGTTGTTTCTGATTTAGGTCAAGGTCATCCATATCAGTTTTTAAAAAATATCATGTTAGTATTTTAGACAAAATACTAACATGATAATTTATAATATTTTATTTATATACAATCATTTGTACAATATTCTTATTCTAACAACAGTGCAAAGAGAGTTCTGTAGAGTTGTTCCCACTAACTCCATGAGATACCAAATAGAGAGAGCCCGGTTCGATGCTGCGTAGATCCTCATTTTGTAACATGCTGACAAACCGTTTTGGAAGAAACATTTGGAACTTTGGTTCATCTCCTGGAGTAAAAGGTGCATCGCTTAAGGAGACTAGAATAGCGTCCCCAATAGATGTTTCCATTTTCTTCATTCTATGCACAATATAATGTTTTAGTTCCTTAAGTTCTGAACACTTTTTAGTAATTAAAACACTTGACTTTGAATGAGTGTTGAACTGATCAACAAGGTTCTGGAGTTGAGATGCCATCTTTATTGGTCAAGCTGTAGGTGTTTTCCTGTCCTAGGTTGGAACAATACTGATGTGTTGTCTGCACACTTTCCTCATATTTATACCCATCGATTCCCCCACTACCGCAGCTCTCCTTTTGGTTTAGGAATGATGCTATACGGTATGCATTTTTTAAAGCACATTGACCTTGACGATGACATTTGTTTTTGCCTGCAAGACAAATACCGTCATAACACACTTTAAAATTTGAGTCAATCGTTACATCAATCACGTTACCAATGGTATATTTTTGAATCCAGCTTCGTTTTTCCAAACCTTTAGTGTAAATACGGTTGAATTTCGCACAAAAGTGATACATTACATCATCTACAGTGTTGTAATCTAAAAATCCTTCATTCCATGCAATGTGATGAAAATTCCTAGTAACCCACTTATTAGTTAACTTGGCTTTAGAATTTAGTTTTTTAAAAGAATGTGGTGGTTTAAACATAAAGGGATAGACAACGTACGTTAATAAATCTAAAATTACTAACTCCTTAACAACATATTCATTTGTATTTCCACGAAAAGCTTGGAACTCAATCACACAGGGTTTCTCTTCTATTGTTTTAACTTTGTCTGAGAACCATACCCTCTGCTCCATGGTAAGAATGTCAAGTAACTGATTTCCACACCACGGTAGGTTTTATATTTATACCAGGCCGTACAGTTAAGGCGCGTTGATGTATATTTAACGTGGGCATCATCCCCAAGTAGGCCTACCCCACGAGTTTAAATTAGTTTTTTTTATTTCAAACTAAAACACACTTAGATTGGCTGTGTTTCTTCAATATTTTCTTTTACGTCATCCGTTGTAGTCTTATTGATCTCGTAGTCTTTTATACTCCGCCACATTTCAACCTCATAGGGGATTCGATTAAAAATTGATGTATCGATCGGTCCGTGTAGAATCTGGGAGTCAGGGTATTGATCCATAGCATCCACTAAATATTCTTTTATTACAGAGCTTGAAAATGTTAGTTGTTTCATGTATCTAGTTACAGGTGAAGCGGCACAACCCAAAACATAAAATTCTTCTCTTGTTAGTTGAATCTTAATATCGTGTTTTGATAGGTCTCTGAAACGTATTTGCTGTCCTCCACGATACTTATAAATATCTATTTCTATGTCACAATCCAATAACCGAACAGCCGTTTTTTTACCAAACATGTTTTTAGCCAAATAACATTCGATTAAGTGCAAATGTTTTATGAATGAGTCCCAAGCATGCTCCGAAAAAAACAACATTTTTGCTCCATGATTTAAAATTGCGTTAGGTGCGTATGATAGGTCCTTCACTAATCCGATTGCAATGCCTTTAGACATACATCTTGAAATGGGGTAAAATATACGGAGGAAAATATCCGTTAACATATTAAGAGGAAGGTCGTCTTCGGGGGTTTTCTTCCTCTTTAGCGCTGAGTTAGTTACAAAAACACTGTTTTCACAACTGTCCATATCATTGTTATCTTGAGTATGGAATTTTAGAAACTCTGATAATTCATCTTCACAAAGCTTAACTTTTGCGTCATATTCTTCTTCTCTAACAACCACCTCTTCTTCCACTTTGGTACTGCTTTTATCTTTGTCCGTTAAAGAATTCATGTCTACAGTATCATATGTTGCTTCAACCACTGACAAATATAAACTGAATCCTTGCTTAAGTGACTGCTATTTATACCTTGTCTTGCTGAGGCTTATAAAACCATCTTTACTATACCGGTTAAAGGTGTGTACGTTACAATTTTGTCATGAAGAATCAAACAGTACGCACTTGTATTAGAAGGTATGTTGGATTCAAACTCCATTTCTAATTTAATATCCACGCTAGAAGATTTAACGGATTCATTTTGTTTTGAACAATCAATAACCACGATAGGTGCTTTTGAACTAAATTCAGTTGGTGATAGTAATGGTGTGTTTGCCTTGCCATAATATGAAGATTGAAATCTTGCATACATGTCGTATAAAATACTATACCGCTTCTTTTCAAAAGAAACATTTAAATTGTCGTATGGAAAGAATTGAGAGTTAAGGTACAGTTTACAGTTTTTAAGTTTACAATGATCGAATAATGTTGCATCAGCAGTTATGTTACTTCTTCTGTCCGTTTGCAGTCCAACTATCACATATCTAGGTTTTTCCAAATGATTAGAAGTCTTTACAGTCCATGTATGTCTTTCTGTCTCCGGTAGAATAGGGTATTCATGCAATTCCCAGCTTCTGAATGGTAGAACGATATCACGATCAGCTTTCAACTGCCTTAAAAGTGTAATCCTGTGTTCATCTGCCAGTTTCAAGTGTGGGACTCTCCAAACTATCTTATTCAAGTATAATTTCCATTCCAGAGCTTCTTCAGTCGTTGATTGGGGTGCTATAATAAGGTCTTTGTCATTTGAAGATCGCAACAGAACCAATTCTTGTTTTACGTTTATCAATATCTTATTGTAATCCTCCGCAAAACCTAGTAACAACCTTAACGGCACAGAAAAATCAAAATTACCATTTGCATTGGGTTTTATGGAATCTGAACTGGGATTAACCCACCCAGCAACCGCTAGTAGATTTCTTGCGTTTGGTGATAATGAGCATAGTCCTTTCAGTGTACTAGATATCCCTACCCTTTTTGTAGAGTCTATGGTAACTCCTGAAATTTCATACCTTATTTCATCAAAAAGAAACGCCATCGGGTTACTAACGAAAGGAATGGTTGTTCCAATAGTGCCATCCTTTTTTGTTACTGTTCCTTCGATGTACAAACAACTCTCAGAAGGAAGGGTGTAGACATCTTGCTGTTGGATTGGAATTCTAATTTCATCGTTATTGTTTAATTTCGATGAAGCGTAGGGGTTGTGGGTGTGATACTCTTTTTCCCATAGAGTCTCGTCGAAAGTTGGACCGTGCGTTATATCCAGTATATCCATTATTATTTACATGCAGACCAATATCCTGTAGAAATTTAATGTTTTCAACTGTTAACTCTTCTGATGCAGGTGGCCTACTAACTCTTAAATCACCAGTGCTCTTCTTTTTAAAGGATAATCCCATTATTCATAAACTGGGTTAACATAAGAAAATGAACAGAAGTTTTTCTTACCCTCTAGAGTCAAAGGGGTCCTGGTTTCATCTAAAATATAAATGAAGATGTTTGATATAATATAACTACTATTCATTCTGTAAAGTATCTGATTTTTTCTACTTATTATCAGGATATGTCAAGAGTTTCCCTAATTTGATATCGAGGGTTCAGAATGATATTTCGATATATTTTTAGTTTGTTGACCATCATATTCAGGTTTGATCATGCGTTCTTCTTCATTCCAAACAAACTTTGATCCCATGTATGTTATAAGCCGATCTTTTACCCGATATACATGTGTGCGAAATTTGTAATCTCCACCACGATAAGATGCAAATCCACTTATACTACTATCTTTAGCTATTATTACAGGAGTTAATGGATTATTTACAACCAAGTCGAATTCCTTATCACCGCATTTAAAGATGTCTTTTTCCTGATCGTATGTCAATGTTTGGCTAACAGTGCTTACATCATCTTTGTTGATTCCTTGAGCAACATTAGTGATTCTCCTATTTTTAGCATCAAAGCAACATCCTTCAGGAGGAGAAATTGTCTTTTTTACTTCTTTTACCGCTTCCTCAAGACCATCATTAGAAGATTTCAAGTTTTGTGTTAATGTGGAAAATCGATCGCTTAATTCTTTCAATTTGTCCAACTTTTCATCTATGTGAACAAGTTTTTCTTCCACACTTTTTAAATCTAGTTTATTAACATAGTAACGGTTTAAATAACCTTTTGTTACCGGTTGACGTGCTGTTTCATAATCAGATGCAACCCTAAATCTTTTAGTATCTTCTTCATCGTTATCATCTTCTAGCTCTACTTGTCTCTCACGTTTTTGTGTATACAAAGAGTGGCCGAATTTATCAATTATGTGGTGCCTTATCATTTCAGGTGTTCAACTTTCAACGTGTACAAACATAATAATGATTTTCCAAAAGAAATTTACTTATATATTAAAACACAATTGAAAAAGGTTTTTTTTCACACTACTTATTTTTCTTTAAGTGTAAACAAACTGTAATTCTTTCATTTCTGAAATCTACCAGTCTATTGTCTTGGTCCATGATTTTTAGTGTAATGTTGCTGATTGTCCGGGTAGTGATTGGCAAGTAAATTACAGGATTAGGTATCTCTACCAGTTTATAACCAGGTGGTACAGCGGGAAAGAATTGGAAAATCATATGACCTTGTTTGTTGTTAATGAATGATCCGGTGGCTATATTACAGTCTATTCTTACTGTGTTTACTTTAAAGATGTCTACAACGTTTTCTGAGTAATAACTGATTCCAGGTTCGGCTTTAATACTACCGAATCCTAATAGTTTTCCGATGGAATTAGGCTTAGAAAAATCTACTTCCACAGTACACTTTAACATAGATTTTAAAGTATTGTTGTTGGTTCCTAGTTGGATATAGTATTTCTTTTCCTTTGTTGTTATTTTTTGGAATTTTTCTTGTATATAGTCTCTTATGTCCTGCACCTCATACGCACCTTTCGGAATAGTTATTACTTTATCTTTATCGAAATGAAACAGGTTGTTTGTTTCATCAACGTTTGGTATTGAGTTGTACGATTCAAAACTGAGAAGACCGATTTCATACTCATCAAGAGAACTCAACTCAATAGGCGGGAAATAATCGATAGAGAGCACAGAGCTCCTACCTGATAGTGTTAGGGTCTGAGACATAACTGAATGCTCATAGGTTAATTACCACTTATTTATAGACAACTAATGCTTTTCTTTAAAAATTCTAAACACAAATGGCCGCATATTGATGTATCTTCTGGTTGTTGTCCATCATAGTTAAAGTATACAATTTTTGAAGATTTGAAGTATTCAAGAAGTTCCTTCGGAGGCGGTAAGTTTCCAAAACTGTCAAAGTAGTAAACTATTTCACCGAGTTTTTTGTAACAAACCCAATGAGTGCCAGGACCGTTAGCATTATCAAGATTCACTATACCAGTCTCGTTATTATTTACTACGGATGGTAGTTCATCCTTCATAAAAACACCTCTGAAGAAAGGTATGCGTAAACAGCTAGCGTATCGTAAAAGTTCAATATTGCTTAAGGCTTTATCTGGAATTATCAACTTATTCCTCTTGTTTAATAAACACGGTATGGCTTTAGGTATAACCCTCCTCCGTTCTTTATCATAGACCAAATTGTAGGTTTGTTCTTTTTTTTTCTATGAGAAGTTCTGTTTTTTTTCCTTCTTATATTTCCTCCACGTTTCTTAACATTACTACGTCTTCCTTTTCTCCTTTTTCCTCCACCAAAAGCTGTTTTTCCTTTCATTGCTGCCGCTACTGCTAACGCTGCTGCTTTCTCTCCAATACTACTATCACTTGCTTTTACACGTTGCCAAGCTTTCTCAGCAAGTATTTTGTCTGCTACTGATCGGTCTTTTAAATTACCAAATTTTGAATACGCTATATCGTGTTCTTTACAAGCTTGATCGAGCTTATTTATTCCCGGATCTCCTCTAGCAAGGCGTTTTTTTAATTTTGTTCCAGGACCACAGTACTGATAACCACCAATTAAATGCAATTCCACAGGCAGTAAATCAATCGCTTTGTTGACTAATGCTCCAACTGGTTTAGTCAATATAGAAAGTGCCGTCGATGTTATTCCCCTTCCTCTCTTGAAGGTCTCTCGATTGCGAATGGCACGGTTGTTGTATAACATTTGTTTTTATAGTAAAATCACAAATGAAGAGTGCACTCTATAAATATGTTTCAACGAATGACTAATAAATAGTTTTTCCTTTTAATTTATACGATTTGTTTAATAAACACTGGTAATTGTATATGAAAGCTCCTTACGCAAAAAATACAGTGTAGTAACACAACAAATACTTCTTTGTAATTTTAATAAATATATAGCATTTATTAGTATTAATCAATTATCCCTCGATTGCGCAGTTCATCAACCAAAGCTACCCATTCGTTTTCTAAACCTGAATGACCAGCTTCAATAGCTTCACGTATCAATTTCATTCTATCGATTAATTTGTTTGCATTGTTGTAATATATTACGTTAGTGTTGGAGCAGTCTTTAAATAGTCCTTCTCCAGAATAAGTTGATATATCATCTTTCCTTTTTCTCTTATGAATTGTATCAATGTCGATTGATGAGATTGCCCTTCTTTTAACTCTTCTGACTTGTGACGGGAATAGTTCTGATATGATAGTTGTGTATTTAACAGATTGGTTTCTATGTATTGGTAAATTTGAGTTGTAACCTTTTCTATGAAGGTTTGTTTTAGCACAAATGTTTTTAAATAAAACTAAATCTTTTTTATTATATTTACCAGGCTTGTTTTTAAATATAAGTTCGAATAAACCAGGTGTCCCCTTATATTTTTTGTTTCCTACGTGTATAACATCATTTTCATCAATGTCTAGCTTACTATTTCCAATCATTAGCCCGTTGTCTTCAAGTCTAGCACCATAAACATGGTATTTTCTGTTAGCATTTGTAGAATGTAACATTTTTAATAAGTACTTCCTTCCAAGCACAGATTTTGAAGTTATATCTTCTCCCAATTTACTTATTTCAGATGGATTAATATCCGCATTCTTAATACTTTCATATTCTTGAGGAATTTCCAAAGTTTTGTCCCCTTCTCTGGAATCTTGATCTGATTCATCAGTCTCCTCAGCGTCCTCAAATTCTTCTGAATCTTCGTAGTCATTATAGGTCGTTAATGGTTCTAAACCATCTTGTACTTCTGATTTCGATACAGGTAGTAACATTTCACTATCTGTAGGTTGAATTGATTTAGAAAACGTGTGTGACAGGTCTTTTATGGGTTCAATAATAGGTTTAAATGTTGTTTCTAAATACCTATCTCTTTCACTTATACCCATTCTTAGAGCCCTGTTTTTTCTTCTAATGGAATCACTTAATGTTTTTATTTCCTTTACAAGCTTTTCTTGGCTACCCATGTTCTCATCATGAAATTCAATCTACTAATAGATAAAATGTGTTACTGCTGGTGCATTATAACGAACCTATCAAACCCTATTCGGTATCGCCCGTTTTTAATACTTTCATCCTTATCAATTACAACAAATCCATATTTTTCATCCCAAGCCTTACAACATATTTTTTTAAACATTTCAAATGACATATCAACACCAACATGGTCATTATATATATGTTTTAAATTCATCTCATCTTGTTTAAAAATTATAATTACATTTGCATTATCCCTTATTAATTGTTTTGGAATTTTGCTATATGTTTGACCAATATATATACAGTCTATACTGTTGTGTCTCCCCATGGAAAAATAGTTTCTTATCGTGTCATGGTTTTCACATGACACATCATCGAATATGAATACTGAATGAGGTTTAGCTTCACCAGGTTGTAGTATTTCACTGCTTGCATCGAATTTAAATAAAGATACCTCTTTAACGTCCGATATTATTTTATCTAGTAGCTGGTATTTAGGTTGAGCCAATGATTTGGAAAATATATACACATTATTAAACCGCAAACCATGTGGGTTTGTTAACAAGTTAAATACAACATTAGTTTTCCCACAATTGGACGGTCCACTTACTATAGACCTTACACTGTCTGGTAATAATTTACCATGTTTACCTTCTTTGAGTTTTACATTATCCACAGTTAAATTGTCTATATTTTCAATTTCAAAAGAATATCCATTGTGTATAATGTCCATGACATCACTCTGTGAAGGTTGTTTCATAAATGACGTTTTTTATATAATATTTTCTTTAGACACCCAAGAGTCTTCACTTTTATCAAAACCAAGCCAACGAACCAAAACCTTATCTTTTTTACGTTTTAAAACTTTTTCAACAAGGTAAATATTTCCTGTAGAAGATTTTAACATCTCATGACCATAAAAACCTCCATGTAAAATTTGGCCTTTATTGTCCTTCAAAATATATGTTTCTGGGTACGTTGGTTGCACTCTATAAACAGTGAAAACTTCGTTCGTCCAGTTAGGTAGGTATTTCTTACTAAATATCCCCTTATATTTACTTATACGGACTTTGTCACCTTCAACAAATTTATGTGGTAAAATCTT